>NW_027632692.1:0-54382 GCF_902686455.1 Sciurus vulgaris | reverse complement strand
GGCTTCCAGAGCGATGGTGCACGCGGAGTGGGCAGGTCCAGACCTGTGCTGTGCATCTGACTGTCCAGCCCCACCTATCTCAGCCGTGGGAGAGCTGGGCATGCGCAAAAATGCAGGCATCCTGGGCACGCCCCCAAGTGGCTCCACCTACTGTGGACTCCCAGCGTGTGTCTGAGCCCTAAACCACACAAGGTCTGCCTTAGGGACCCAAGGCTCCCATGGGGAAGAGATCCCTTGAGAGCAAAGTGCTGACTCCAGCCCTCCTGCCCTTTTCTGGGCACTGGGGAGCACATGGTCAAGGTGCGGTCCAGTGAGAGTCACTGCAGAGTTCCTGGGGATGCCGACACCTCAACTTTCCCACTGCACCCCAGGGATGGGATCTCACTGCTGTTTCTGCAGCAGGACAGGTGGCCAGCAGCACAAGAGGGGTCATGACGGTAGATGCAGGAGTGCCAGGCATAGGCCACTATCCAGGGGAAAGCTAAGCCTCCAGGTGACTCAGGTTGGAGCTGGGCCTGGGTTCAGAACCCAGCTCTGCCATCTCCTAGCTGCGTGACCTTGGACAAGATACTTAACTCCTCTGGGCCTGAGCACCCTCACCTGCCAACTGGGGATAACAGCAGGACCTTGTTCACAGAATTCCTGTTTGGGTCAAATGTGGCACCATGGGTTAAGAGATGGGCCCAGGGCCTGGGGCAGGGAAACCACACACAAAAAAAATTAAAACAAGAGGCTAAGAGAGCACATGTGGAGACTCTCAAGGTACAAATGAGGTTTGCAAGGGGGTCTGCAAGGGCAGCCTTGTCCTGACCCAGTGCTGGGGCTACAGGAGACACGGCCACTGGGGAAGCGGCCAAAGGGTGTGTAGGAATGGCCCTCTACTTTTGCATACTCAGACTACTTCAAAACAAAATGTTACTTAAAGCTTGTGGGCAGATTTTGATGAGGAACTGGGCATGGGCGGAAAGTGGAGACTGGCTGAAATAAGCCTGGATCCCAGGGATGCAGAGAAGCTGAACACAACAGGGAGATGCCCTGAGGCTCACCTCAGGGTCTGCAGGGGCCCTTTCCAGGCCTCCCCCTAAGGGGGCCCTTGTGAGGGTACAGACTCTGTCAGGCTTTGTACTCCCAAAGCAGAGTTCTCAAAAGCAGAGCAGGGTCTGGGGCAGCACCAGGGCTCTGCCAGGGTCAGTGGTCTCCTGGAGGAGGAGGGGCAGGGGGCCACTCACTGTGGTGCACCCTGGGACATCTGATCCTTGACTCAGAGGTTTTTGGCCAGAATCTCTACTCTGGGGCCTTAGAAGGAAAGAGCCATCAGGCCTGGGGCCCCTGGAGGAGCTCAGGACATGCAGGGACACCTGGCTGGGGGGGTGCAGTGCTCCAGAAGCTGACAACCTCGACCCACAGGCAGGCCAGGTCTGGACTTAGGGCATCCAGTCCCAGGTGGCATCACCCCACACAGGGTGCATGCAGCTGCCCTCAGTTCGAACTAATTAACTACAAGGCCTCACCTGCTTTTGCATGATGTCCATGGCCTGCATCATGCACTTGGGCAGCAGCCTGTGGCTCCTTGCCAGGATAGCTGCCTGCTTCAGGGACATGCTCTGGGTGATTCTGTGGAGGGGTGGAGAGGGCATGGGACAGCAGCCACCCCCGCCAAGCCTCACCTCCCCTTCTACATCTATGTGGGCCACCAACCATGTGTCTTCTCTGGGCTGACTTTCCCCACCTGCCTGCTCCTCCCCACCAGCCTCTCCCAGTAGCTTCCACCCCTTGGCCTGTCCCTGTGGGGATCTTCACCCAGGACAGCAGCACCACCAGGCAGGACCCTGCTTTCCGTCAGCTGAGTGGGGTGACTCCTGAGGCCTGGCCCCTGCTCAGTGGCATGGGCACAGCTCCATGGCTCAGGCTGTTAGAACCTGGTTCTGTGCCAGGCTTGGGACTCCAAGCCACCCTGAACCCTTCTCCCTGCAGCCCTGACAAATAAGTTGACTTCTGGGCACCCCAGTCTCCCTGACTAGAGTCAGGACTGGAGCAGCATTGACAGAGAACCAGAAAGAAGCTGTCCCATGCACTGTGGGATGCCAAGCACCAGCCCCCACCCACTAGATGTCACAGTCCCTGGCTGTGATGACCACAAATATCTCCAGACATGGCCAATGTCCCCTGGGAGCAATACTGCCCCTGACTGAGGACCTCTGGAACAGACTCTTCTGCACAGCCCACAGCAAGGGACACAATGCTGGGGGCATAGACACCAGAGTGCCTGGCATGCAGGAGCCCACCCACCACTCAAGGAGACGTGACTGGATGCCTGTTCATCAGACCCATCGGTGCCAGGTACCAGTCCGCTTGGCACAGCAGAGAAGAGTGTCCCCGCCCTCACAGATGGCCCACACCAGGGTGACAGAGCCTGTTGGAGCAAGTGGTGTGAGTGGCAGGCATAAGGACACATGACCAAGAAGGGCTCCCAGGAAAGGAGCTGTCTTTCTCTGGGGCCAGAAACCAGGCAGAGGACAGAGGAGGAGTGTCCAGGGAGGCTGGAGGCAGTTCTGCCCTACAGGTGAGCCATCCCACTTGCGGTAGGGCTGGAGGCTCAGAGCTCAATCTCTCACACACCCTCTGGCCCAGGACCCAGGAAGCCCACAGCCCTCACACCCGCCGATTGCCACAGATGGCCCAGATTAAAGATGACCTGGGGTCCAGAGCAGGGAGGCCCTGCCCAGGCCCAGCAAGCCAGGAGGTCTAGGGCATGGATGCAGCCTTCCCACCTCCTGTCCCTGCTCCCTGGACCCTGACACAGCCCACCTCTGTATGCTCATGCTGCACATGGTAATCTGGCCAGCCCCCAGGTGGTAGCAGAGTTCAGAGGAAATGGGGATGAGGCCAGCACCCAAGCTCCTGCTGATGCCAGGCTTGGAGTGCACAAAGGAAGAGTGGCAGAGCTCATCTAGGGCATTTATAGTGTGGATAACCTGCAGGCATGAGACAGACACATGGGATTCTTGGGTGCAGCCAAGGGCAAGTGTCATTCCATGACACCTGATCAAGAACAATCTGTGGCTCCCTATTACCCTGATGTTGGCACTCGATGTTCACCATGTATTTCAGGTCTCACCTTCCAGCCTGCTCTATTCACCTGCCAGTGTGTCCCTGACTAAGCACAAACAGGCCATGCCCTCCAAACCCTTAGGAGGAGGAGCCCTCCCCTGTCCCTGCTTTCCCAAACATGTGTGGAGGTAAAGGTGGTGGCTCCTCCTTCCTGTGCCCTGTGAGATCCTGCTGGCCACTTTAGAGTACCAAAGCACATGCCCACCACCTCTCTCACAGTAGCCAAGGCACCAAGACCAGCACGCCAGCCCAGGGTGAGGCCTGCCTCAACCCTGGAAGACTACAATACACTGAGCAGCAAGAGGCAAGGCCAGCTGGACCCAAGGGGCAGCCACACCCAGTGCAGGCCAAGCACATTGAGTGGGAAGAAGCCCCAAAGCAGATCTCACATCTCTCTACTTTCAAAAAAGCTGGAAGCCTCCGTTTCTTTGAGATCTTTCAATTTCTAAGGGCTAGTAAAAAATGTGAAGGAAGAAAGAAGAGCAGGGCCTAGCCACACCTGGCATGGGGTCTGTGGCTGCCTGCAGGGGCCCCAGCCCCAGAGAAACATACAATGACCACTGTGCATAGGAGAGCAAGAGGCCACAGTGAGCATGAACCAGTTTGGGGACTCCCAGGACCATACGACATGGCCAGCGGGGTGTCTGGAGGAAACCCTGCCAGTGGAGTCCTGACCATGGCAGCCCTCCCAGCCAAGCCGGGAGCTGGGAACACAGCTGGTCCATCTTCACGGCAGTGGTGCTGGCATCAGTGGGCAGGTTTGACGGCTCCAGGTAAAATGTCCTGAGGGAAAAAGATGTGTTGAAGGGGGCCCCACCCCCAGCTACCAGCTGGGCAGACTGGCCTCCCCGCTCCAGGTAGAATCAGAGGCAGCCTGACAGCCCTGCCCAGCCCTCCACCTGGCCTGCTTCTCCTCTCCTTCTCAGAGCCCTGTCCCCTCCTCGTACTGGATTCTGCTCTGTACTCACTGACTCCAAGTCTGTCCCACTCTACCACAGGGGTTGGCTGACTGTAAAGCCCCAGGCTCTGGGAACCAGGTGGTCTCAGGGACACTTCTCACCTGGGCTGTGGAATGCAGTACAGACCACAGACAGGAGGATAGCAGCAAGCCACCCTTGTGCTGATAGGTCTTTATTCACAGCATGGGTGGGCTGGTCTTGGCGGTTTCTGCCCCAGAAGAGAACAGATACCCACACATGGGGACAGTGTGTGTCCCACATAAAGTCCTGATGAACCCATGCTGGGCGAACAAGTGAGTGACCAGAGTACATGTTTAAAACACTCCACAAACAGCACAGAAGAGACTCATAGCCTAGTCCACTCAGAAGGGCGCTAAGATGTTCTTGTCCAGCAATTGGACGGAAGTGTCTGTCTCCCATTTCCAAATGGCAAAACCTGGCCTGGAGAGGATAAAGTCCCTCTCAACCACCCTTTGTCATCCAGGCAGGACTCAGGAGGGGCCATGGGCAAGCTGCTGGGGATGTGGGGGTTACTCCCATAGACCTGTGCTCCATCCTGACAAAATCCGTTCCCTCCACTTCTCACTGTGGGGATTGTGAATGGAATGAGGCCAGGGCACTACACCTCTCTCTCAAGACCCAAGAAGCCCAGGGCCCCATCTCTGCTCCTGCCCCCATGCAGAGTGGACCAGCAGCTTGGCTCAGCAGAGAGGACCTGCTTTGAAGCCAGATTATTGGCCATGTGACTTTGGGCATGTTGTGTATGCTCCTGGGCCTCAGCATCCCCGTCTGTAGAATGGGTTAGCATGACCTACACTGCACACTGCCATCAGACTCTCATGCAGGCAAGGTGCTCCAGAAAAAGTATCTGGCCTGCTCCTAACACTGAAGGTCTGCCTGCCACTGTTGTGGTGGCTTTCTGAATACTGCCCCCAACATAGGCCCAAGTAAACACCTGATCTTGCGGTAATACTGCTGGACATTCTCCAGAGACTGGGTGTTGATCTCCTGCTGCAAATCCTCTGCTGTCTGTCTGCCTGGAGTAGGAGGCCCTTCCACATTCTCCAGAGCTGTGGAGGAGAGGAGGGAGGGCAGGGCTGGGTCCCAAGGGCTCAGTGGCCTTGGCTTGTCCTCCATGGTCCCCCACAGCCTGCAACTCACTTTTCATGAAAAGCACAACATGCATTCATAGGCTGGCCCTGCTCTCCAGGCAGGAGGGCAGCTTGGAGAACTGGTAGTTGTCGAGGTAGAAGACCACCTTCAGTGCCTGCTGGCTGCCCTCTCTGTGGTAGAAGATGTTGGTGTCTGCAGGGGCCTCAGAGCCCCATCCCCTCTGCCACAGCAGCTTTAGATCTCCCTTCCCCTGGTGCCAGAGTGGCACCTTAGCACCTCCCTGCCCTCCCCACTCCAGAGGGATAGCCTCAGACCTCCCTGCCTTTGACCCTGCTCCAGAGGATAGCCTCAGAGCCCCTCTTCCATGCCTCAGGATGGCGCCCTGGAACTTCCATGTACACTAATGCCAGAGTAGCATCCTGTGACTACATGTTCCCTCCAGCCTAGAGGGGCAGCCTCAGACTTCCCATCCCACAGGGTATCCTCAGACAGCCCCACACTCTGCAGCAGCCTGTGACCTCCCTCTTGGACAACTTCAACAGGTGTTGTTCTTGGCCCTGACACTGACTGCCCAGCAGGGGTCCAGCAGTGTGTCATCAGAGCCCCCCATGGTGCTCTCCTCACCCCTTGCCTGGTAGCTCAGGGTCCCACCTGGCAAAAGCTGCCCTCAAACAGCACCTGAGTCTTATTCACCATATGAGGAAGAGCTTAAGGCAGGGAGGGCAAGATGAAGTGGTTGGAGCCCCTGCTGCATCACTAGCTGATTGGGGTCCTCCTGAGCCCAGCCCAGCCCCAGATAGGCAGGCACTGCAGGCAGCTCAAACTGGCCCCAGAAGCTGACACCCATGCAACAGTCTGCATTTCTGGCAGGGCCACACTGCCCCAAGGAGGCACAAGTGGGTCCTTGAGGGAGGACAGACCTCACAGAGCCAGACGCAGATCACATGGACACACAGGCTGCAGCAGAGCTGCAATTTCAAGGGGGTGTGATAGTGAGGAAAAGGCTTCTCAGGGGCTTTTCATGGAGTGAAATGAAAGGAAGGGGAATTGCTGATCTAGAGCGTGGCCCTCTGTCTCATGAGCACTGTAGTCCTGGGGATGGCTTGTGACATGGACACCCTAGTTCCACTCCAGAGTTTCTGAGGTAGGAGGCTTGGGGTGTATTCTGAGAATCATTCTTTCTGGAAAGTTCCCAGGGCCCATGCACAGCAGCAGAGCTCTGGAAGCAAGAACAGGGTTCTCAGCCTTGGCTGGAGGTCACCTGGACAGCTCCCCAGGGACCCCAGAACACAGGGACCCTCTGCCCAGGCCCCATTCCACAGCAGGCAGCAACTGGGATCTGCATCTGGGATGCCCCCAGCTGACTCCAGGTTATACCCACAGGGAGTGTGGGACCATGGCTGTGCTGCTTCCACTGTGGCCCAAATCCTGTCCCTGAGTACTGAGTGCTCACTGCTATGGATGTGTGCATGGTGGGTGTTGGGTAGTGGGTGGTCAGATGGATTGGGGGGCAGAACAATGGGACAAAGGACTAAGGGATATCAGTCAATTATGCCATTAGTGCTTAATCTGAATTCTTCGCTCTAAAGAAGGAAGACTCCAGGGTGGAATTTTAATGAGAAGTGCTGTGAACCTCTTTTAATACCTGGTGAAGACAGCTGGGTTGATGAGAGAGAACCCCTCTTTTTCCACTCAATTTGGGGCATGAGGTTTGATGTGTTGGGTTCAGGTTCACCTTGGGCATCTGACCTGCACACAGGAGACCAGGGCAACAAGCAGCCCTTTTGGCCTCAGTGTCCCAACTCCTACAGTGGGTGTGGGAGGAATCACTGGTCACACAGTTCTTTTCCAGCTGCTTAAATGAGAAGGTGACACTCTTCAGCTCTGACAGGGTCACCCAGATGTCCTCTGGCATGGCCCGTTCCTCCTTCTGCAAGAAGATACAATGAAGGTACCTCAGGTGCCACCCACACGAGGCTTTCACCTCATGGTGCTGGGATCTGAATCTAGGCATTGAGCTACATTGGGGCCTCCTGAGCACCAGGTCCAGGTGTGCTCTGTGGGCAAAATAATGGCTCACCCCATAGCTTGTCCTGTTTCCCCACATGGGTCAGAACTTGCCTCTGCTCTGATTTGCTGAGTGACCTGGTAAAGCCACCTCCTCCCTACCCGGATAATGGTTACTGACTTAACCATTCCTGCCTGCCTTCCATGCTCCACCAGGAGATCACAACACCGATTTCTCTTTCCCCTCATCTATAGACACAACCAGGGCCAAGTTCTGACAGGTGGACCATGCTCCACATACCACCCAACTTCCCAGCCACCCCCCACAGGGGCACTGTCCACTTCCCAGAAGAACACCACACCTCCCCCTCATCCTCCCCCAAACAACTCACCTCTCCCTGGGCTATTACCTTTTTAAATTGAACCCAAATCCTGTTTCTCACCTGCCCCCAAGCCTGTAAGCCTCCTCTGCCTCATAATAAAGCCCCAGTCCTGCAGACAGGGCCTGTGAACCTCTCGTCCCAACTGCCTCACTGCTCCCGGGGCATGCTGCCTTTGCTGGGGACCTGAGCACATGCCGCTCCCTCTGCCCTGTGCTGTTCCTCTGACCATCCACCTGACTAGCTCAAATGTCACCTCTTCAACACTAGCAACTCTGACTCTGGGTCCCCAAGCAACTCCATGCACAGTCTTCCACTCTTCCTGCCATCTTCCTTCCTTCCTCCATTCATTCTTCTCAGTTCTCCCAGTTGGAAGGTGAGCTGCAGACCCCAGCAGGCAGCACCTGGCACCTCCCGACATCAGAGACCAAGTGGATGGGACAGTCTCTGGCTCTGAGAAGACATTGAGAACTGTCGTCCCCGCTACCTTTTGTGTTCAGTGAGTGCAGACCTCTCACCATAAGAACGTCTGTGTGGGGCTTCGGCCAGCAGAGGGCGTTCTGAGGGCACACTTCCCACACAACAGCCAGTGGCTGGGCCTAGCTAGCACAGAGCCAACCTGCAAGACAGGTATTTGTCCTGGGGACTGAGGTAGGACACTAAGGAACGTCCCTGGCCTCTGCACACCAAGTACCAGTAACACTACTCCCAGATCCCTCATCTGCCATGACTAAACATGTCTCCAGATGCAGCCAGTGTCCCCTGCCTAGCTTGAGCACCACTAGTCTATGGCTTGTGGTCTGTTTCTCTCCCACCAGGAGATAAGTTCCCCAAGTACAGGGGCTGCTTTGATCACTGGTAGACCCCAGTTCCCTAACAGCGGTACACAGTAGGTGCTCTATAAATGTTGTGTAAACAGTCTAGGTCATAGGTGGCAGCTGGGAGGGACACTGGCAAAGGGGCCTCCCACCTGCCTGGCCCACTCGCCACTGCAAGCAGGTACTCGGAGTGCAGCAGGACCCCAGTGGCAACCACCTACTCCAGCTACTTGTTGGCTCACTGCTGCTCTCTTCATATTTGCCATTGTTGTTGTAGCGGTAACCGAGGGCTGCCAGTAGCTGCTTGGAGAAGGTGCACGAGGTAGCCACAAGAGCCTGGCAGAAGAAGGTGTCCCTGTGCAGCTGCAGCTTGGTGTCTGTGTTGGGGACAGACTGCTGGGCAGTGCTGGCAGCAGGCTGCCAGAATTGGGCCCTGGCACCCTGCAGAGCCCATAGGGCGAACAGGCCAAAATTCACTTGTGGTCAAAAGCCAGGTCCACAAAACTCCCCTCCACCAGCAAGCCAGGTAGCCCCAAACCCAGATCCAAGCATCTGCCCAAGGAGCAGGCCTGTGGGTTCCCCACAGCACCCCCAGACCCCTAGCACTCTCTGGGGCACAGCACTTCTCAGCCTGGTGGACTTTATGCCCATGGTGCTGCTCCGCCACTGAGCACCACCCATGAAGAACTGCCTATCCACCCTCAGAACTGTGCCATACTCTTGCCTCCCCACCCTCACTGGCCCTGCCCCACCTCTTAGCCCTGCCCACTTGAGGCACACAGGTAACAGAGCTCATCTGCTGGGAGGAATTACTCTCAACTTCTGGCCACTGAGTGCAGGAATCTATTTTGACCCAGACCCTCACTCAACTGAAAATTTCTGGGAGGAAGGGAGGTCACACCAGTCATCTCCCAGGGTCCCCCACCCCATCTGCAGCCCTGGCTCCACTATGCTGGGGCTAGAGTTGTACTGACAAAGAGCTTCCCCACACTTCATCCTCTATCCCGCGTCCTTGTCAACGGTCATCCAGGTAGCAGGTGGCCCAAAACAGGTCTCCCAGTTCCACCGTCCCAAGACTTGTCCCTTGGACATGAGGTTCAAGTCATTCTGGGAGGGGCAGGAGGCCAAAATATTGCTTTCCCCAGTGCAGGTCCTGATTGGCCAAGGACAAGTTACATTGGCCACAGAAGAGGCCTCTGGGGCTGTCCTCATGGACACCCACAGCCAGGAGGGCCTCACTGGTACACCATGGCACGTGCACTCACCTGTGCCTTTCAGCAAGGCCAGGAACAGCTGGATCTTCCCATCTGGAAGGAGGGGGACAAGAGGGAGGACACTAAGTAGGGCTGGCACGGGACAGTGGAGCTGGCCCAGCCCACATGCCTGACCCTCACAGAAGAACAGTGATAAGGTTGCACTTTAGAGGTTTTTACTGAAGGCTGGTGCATGTCCCCACCCAGTAGGGACTACAACCATCACTTCCATCGCTGGAGCCAGAGCCCCTACAGATATGCACACACATTTGTGATACACCCACTAACCAGCAGATCTCGAGTGCACACAAGTGCACACATGTGCTCAAGCTTACTTATCCTGAACTGCATGGCTGCCCTGGGGAGAAGGCCATCGCTCCTCTGGCCACCAGCCAGCAGGTGCCTCGCCTTCAAAGGTGCCCTGGGGCCAGAAAAGCCTTCGAAGGAAAGTCTGAATGGCCCCTATGTCACTTGAGGTACTGTCTTACCTAGGCCAGAGGGAGGTCTGACCAGTTGTGGTGACAGCCAGAGCAGATGCTGTACTGAGGGCATGACGCCATCAGGCAGGGCACTAAGTGCTGAAGGGTACAGACTGGTTTATCCTCATGACTGTATGGGGCCAGAAGGATCCCTGGGGTGCACATGGGCAGTCATGGAGGCCAGAGAAGTCAAGGGTGTGCTGAAGTCACATGACCAAATGTGCATAGCCTGGGATTCAAGCCCTGGCCCTCTAGTCACAAAGCCCACACCCTTTACCAATGACAGTTTTGTAAACAGGACAGTTCAGGGTCAACAGAGAGTCCAGCTCAGAGGCAGCTACTCCCTGGGGGTTAGGCCCTTGAGCTGTTACCTCCAGCTCTCCTGGTCCAATATCCCTTGTCCTGGGTACTTCCAACCCAGGAGACCTAGACTCAAATGCCAATGAGGACCAGGGCAGTGACATCAGAGGTGTGGCACAGACACCAGGCTGTGGGAACTGGAGAGCTCCCAAGAGGGGAGATGCCACTCATCTCCTGCCCCACATGAGCTCAGGACAGGTGACCTCTGCCATCTTAAGTACAGGAGACATCCAATGCCTGGGAAAACCTGAGTGGGCACTGGCGCTCCCTGTTCTGATGCTGCAGCATCAGATCTGTTGGTGGCCCCACCTGCCAGCTGTGACCTCAAGGATAAGGACTGAACCAAGCCCTGTTTAGAAGCTTTGAAGAACAGTTCAGCCTCTGACTTACAAGAAAGGATCAGCATGACCAGCGACCAGCATCAGCAACCCCCTGGGCAAAGGACACACAGCCCAGGCCTGCTAGAGCAGGTCACTCAGCTAAGAAAGTGTACCTACTCTTCTTGCCCTTCCCTGAACATGCAGGGGAAGGGGCATGGAGATGGAACCCGGGAGGACCCTGCTGCATTCAATTCCCAGGCAAAGACCACAACACCCACCATGACTCTCCCTACCTGCTGACCTTCCAAATATCTCTGGATGTTATCGACCAGGGTCTTGATGGTGCTGGGGAGGTTCCAGGGGTCCTCCTGGATGTTGATCTGGATCAAACTCCAGCCATGGACCATACACTCTTCTTTCTGTTTGAACTCTAGAGCAGGAAAGGGAAGGGACAGAGGTGGCTTTGTAGAACAGTGACACAAAGGCCCATTCCCCATTGCCAGATTGCAAAGCTTATAACCCTAGATCCAGTGAGTCAGTAGGACTCTAGGATATATTCCAGGCTTCAAAGGATAAGTATATGGTAAGCGTGCTATGATATCAATGTTCCATTCCCATCGCGACATCACTAATCAATGTCAACACCCTTCCTGCTGGTCTGAGGCCATGATCCACACGTACAGCCAATCCACTGCAGACAGCACAAATCAATTTTGGCTGTCTTTGCTCCCAGATTTGGACTTTGTAACCACAGAATACTTCTCAGTTACTAGGTCCTTATGCACAACCAACTGAGCTGGCACATGAGTTGTGACCTAGTTCTAACCCTTTCCTATATAGAGGAGGAAGCCCAGCACAGTGACTTCCCTAAAGTCACACAGGGTATGGGAGAACTGGAATTGAATGTGGACTTATCAGGGCCAAAGGCCAGGCAGACGCAGGACCTTGTTCTCTTGACCTCTTCCCTGGTTTCTTACATATGTGTGGTTTGGGATCCTCCCTGCTTTTCTTCTTGAGGTTCACCCCTGGATGGGGGCACTGACATAGCAGAGGGCCAGCTGAGCAGGAACCAACTCCTGCCTGGAGGCAGCTGCTGCCTGCATTCCCATCGACTGCACACCACTGGGAGCCTGTGAGGCCAGCAGTGTCCATACTTCTTAGGGCCACCAGCACCCAGCACCAGGCCTGGCATGAGCTGGCTCTGGGGAACTATTTACCAGCTGCAGAGCTGCATGGATGGACTGGCAGTTGGGGGATGGAAGGGTGGACAGATGGTGAGCAGGAGGGTGAGCGAGTGGGAGGAAAGGCAGGAGGACATAGAAATTCCAGTTCTCATTCCAATCATTGCAAGAAGAAAGTCTCAGCTTGGTGCTGGTATGGCCTTAGCTGTCCGCTCACAGAGCCCTCTTCTGAGGATGCCCCAGGCAGGTAACAGTACACAACCACAGTGCAATGACAGTGTTGCTGTTTCCTTTAAGTTGTTCATTATGGTTTTCTTTAATTTATGGCCTACTACACTGCTTCGTATATGGGGAGAATAAGATAAAATCCTTTAGAAATTAAGTTTCTGAAAGGAAAATACCTTTCTAAAATTTACTTATTCATTCATTTAGGTACTAGAGAATTGGATCAGGGATACTTCACCTTTGATCTACATGCATCCCAGTCCTTTTTTATTTATTTACTTTTTCATTTCTTTGAGACAGGGTTTTGCTAAATTACCAAGGCTGATCTTAGAATTGTGACAGTCCTGCCTCAGCTCCTGAGTCACCAGGATTATAGGCATATACCACCACACCCAGCAGGAGATACATTTAAAAAAAATAAAAGTCACATCAATATGCACATGGTCTGCAAGCATGAGATGGAGCGGAACCTGTGGTGTGACTGAATGGGGGAGTGTGCTCCAGCCCTGTCCATGTGTCCCCAGTGAGCAGGCCCAGAGGGTTCAGGGACCAGCCTCGGGCCACCAACTGTGCTTCGCAGCACCTGCACCTTCTATCACACATTGTTTCATTTTTACGATGCTTTAAAATATTTTTTTTTTTTTTAATGAGAGACATCATCTGATTCTAAGCAAAAGCTGGATCTGGTGCACAGGCAGGAATCTGCTGGCCTGGACTAGTCAGGGCCACCCAACAGGAGTGTGTGTCCCTGGCATCCAGCCTGCTGCCCCCACAGTGACCCTCACCTTGGAGGCTGTGTTCCATGGGGAAATGCTTAGTCTCCTCAAACACCCTGCCCATCAGTGGTTCCTTAAGCGGCACCTTGATGGTGTCTACCTGGAGACAGAAGCCCCATGAGTGCAGCCGTGCACCAAGCCTGCCCAGACCACTACCGGGGGGGCTGCAAAGACCCAGGGACCCACTCAGGGACAAGATGGCCTGGTTCAAGAGGTGCTCCAGGCAGCCATGGAGCTTGTCTTGCTTGTCCCACGGGATGCACATGTCTCAGGGTAGCTCATTCCCTGGCTGTAGGGAGAATAGCCACTGTTGGTTGTTGCTGCACACCCTGCTCCTCCAAACCCACAAGAGATGTGCAGCCTGCTAGGCTCAGGTCCACACTGAGACAGTAGGCAAATCCCTGGACCTCTCTGAGCTTCTGTTTTCATCAGAAAACTGGGCAGGAGGCACTAACATCCTACAAGCTCAGTTTATCCTCTTCTTTGGTCTGTCTTCCCTCTACCAAGTCCTATTTTCTGTCTTCCTTTTTTCTCTGGGAATTATTGCCTTCTTGTCAAGGGAAGTATTTCACCCTTTTCTAGAATACTGAACCCACGTTCTTGCCATGAGTGAAATCAAGTTTCTCTGTTTTTTGACTGTTTTACCAGTCACACAATTGTTCTTTCAGTCAGCAACTTTCTTTCCTGGAAAACCATATCGAGTTATACAAATTCTTTGTTATTACCAGAAGGTATAATGTCATAGGGTGACATTTAGGTTCCACTATAGATTGGTATAATCTGTTTTTCAGGTTCATTTTTTACTAGTGTTTACCACACATCAAGTCTTCCAGAAGCACTGGATAACTTATGCACTAAGAAACAATATAGCAGATATCTTTGTACCAAGAGATTTTGTTTCTGATGTTCTTTTTTTTTACAATGTTTCCCAATTTTTTTATTTTTCCCTCTACATTTAACTATTTAAAAAGGGAGTTATTTTATTAATAAATGGGCTATTCTGTGATTCATATATAATCATAAGTGAACTTGAAATTCCATTTTATAGAATCATCTCAAAAAATATTGGGAGTGAAGTATGGCAGGAAATATTGTTCACATTGCTAATAAACATGCATATAATGAAAGGAGGAAAATGTTTTGTTAGTGCTTATACCTCCAGAGCAGAAAATCCACCCAAAACCAAAGATCTAAAATAAAACATACAGTAGCTGATTACAAAAAAATGTAATGTCCACAAAATTAAGTTTTTCATGTTATTCTACTTTCCAGTACTATGCTTCAGTAATCAATTAGCATGGCTAGATGTTGGGTGCTTGAGTTATATAAGAAGGGATACCTGCACATTGAGGAAAATCTGTCATCTTAAGGGTTGTTTCTTTTTGTTTATTCTGTAACTTTAACATTTTTAAAAGAATATTTACATCAAACTTCGCTGAACTACAATGACATTCCAATTATAATAGATGCCAAACAATGCCTCTAATCACTAGGCACTTTTAAAAGGGAGTTTAGGCTTTACAGAACCCTCTGGTGCAATCCCATATATGATATTACATCATCCCAACACCCTTGTCCCACTAAAATTACCCTTCAGGGGATATATTATCTCATATAGCCTGATTAATTTACTATGGAAGAAATTAGTATAAAATGATCAAAGGAAATGCATCATTTAAGAATAAAACAGCCTAAGATGTCAGGTTTGAAAGAGGAGACAAATTGTATATATTTAAAACTAATTAAATAATTTAAATTTGACTTGTACTTTATATATTAGTGAGACACAAATATAGACTATTTTCTTTTAAAATTTCATTCACATAATGGGAAATTTCTTGTCTCACACATTCTAGGCAAGTGCTCTACCACCGAGCTATATCCTCAGACCTTGGATTTTATTTTAGATTAAATTCCTGGTTTCTCTGACTGTAGTTTTGAGGAATAGTGAGAGACAGTATGGAAAGTAGACTTTTCCATTCCCCACCAACACCACACACAAATAAATCATAAGTAAATAAGTTAGTCTTTTTTTTTAATGCACTTTATTTTGTTTGGTAATATCTTTACTTAACACTGTATAGAACTTTTTAACTGTTACTAGTTTAAGCCAGTTTAAGGCAGGGCTTAGAAAATATTTTCAGTAAAGAACCACATGGTAAATATTTTAGACTATGTGGATAACACAGTCTTTCACAACTGCTTCCACAGTGGCATGAAAACAGTTGTAGATAATAGCATACAAATGAGTGTAGCTATTTTTCAGGAAAAACTTTATAAAAGCACCTGGCTTACCGGCTGCAGTTTGCCAAATACTGGTCTAAATGGATGGTAATAAAAAAATAAATAAATAAAAAAAATAAAAAAAAATAAAAAACTGAGGAGTTAATATTTTCCAGAATCCTGAAAACCTTATTTGATTATAAAATATTTTTGTTAAAGGAAACTCTGTTTTTGTCTTTTAATGTTTGAGGTGCCAAAATTTTTATTCCTATACCTCAAATAGAATAAACCTGGCATAGTTGAGCAAGAAAGATTTCATAACCACTTTTTTGTTCTAGTACTGCCTCTCACTAGCTAGGCCAAGTCCTCTACCACTAAACTACATTCCCAGCCCACAATTTCTCCACTTTATAAAATCAATGATCTGGTTTTTATATTTTAATTAATTAACTGATTAATCTGTGGTTCTGGGGCTTGAATCCAGGGACTTGCATTGGCTAGGCAAGTGCTCTGGCACTGAGCTACTTCCCCAGACCTTCAATATTAATTTTTTTTTCAGGTGCTGGGGATCAAACCCAGGGCCTTGTGCTTACAAGGCAAGCACTCTACCGACTGAGCTATCTCCCCAGCCCCGATATTAAATTTTTAATGTCCCTTCTTTGTGTAACTTATTAGCTAAAATAGAGTTTATAATTTTTTCATGAAGTTTGGTATCTGTATCTTTCTTTACAGTTGATAATTGAGAGCTGTTTATAATTGCTTGCAAAATATATATACCTGATTTAATTTTTAAAAATATTGCCATCTTTTGTTTTCATTTTTTTCTCTCTCTTAAGAGGTACTCAGAAGCATGTTATAATTGCCTGCCTATAAATTAAACTGGCAGTAGGGTGTAGGATTTTCTTCTGTTTCTTTTTAAGGGAAATCTTGAGACTCTGAAAGGGTAAGTAATATATGCAAACTCAAAAGTTAGACTATGATTTATGCAGCACTTGAGCATAAACCTTTCACCATTTTTGGTTCAAAGTGAGTTCTTTTTCTGTGGTTTGTAAAAATCTGATTTATTCTAATTTTAATGCTTATTTCCTTAGCCGAAGCCTAGCAACCCTCTCTACCCTAAGAAGGAGAATGATCTTTTTAAGAATTCTTGGGTCACAACTTATTCTAGGGATAACCTACTCCTTCTTATAGCTCCCTGGGAACAAAGAATTTGTATCATAGCAGCAGGATTTGGATGACTCCATAAAGTGCACCCAGCAGTCCCAGCCTACTGTTACCCCCTAGTCTGAAGGAGGCAAGGAGGTCTTAATTTCTGGTTCTTTCAACAACTGGAGCACCAAGATTCTACTAATTAAGAGGCAAAGATAAGTGTCTTCACTGAGGCTGAGGGGTCCAGGAATAGAACCTGATCTGATATCCTTTCTAGTACGAGAGAACAGACTGGAATTCCCAACTCCACTCACTAGGTGATTTCTTTGGAATATGTCCTGTTCTGTGACCACTGAGTATCTATGGCATTGTTTTTGAACCTCATCATGAGCCAGATGCTTTACCACTTAGAATATCATTACCTCAAAGGAATTTATAATAGCTTTGTGAGTGTATTCTTTAAGGTGGTGTTACACAGATCTTTTCTATGCTTGGAGGAAGCCTGTAACTGACAGAATTTGTTGCTCTGACTTCTGCACTAAAGCAAAAAACATTGTAAAGTTTGAGGTGGTAGTTTTATGTGGTACTTGTAGAGCAATGATGAATTAACTGATTATTAGAATGGCCCAGATAACCAGATAGGTCATTTTCCAGTAGTGGCTCACCAAAATATGGAAAATACCTTAAGAACTGCTATATCCCAAATCTGTTAACATACTTATATTTGTGAGGGATTTGTTCTGCTAGAGTAAAATATTTATACCAAGATGAATCATTTTGGGAGACCATTGACTATATTGTTCTAGGCATTGGGACAAGAATGGAGGAAGAAAGGACTGTTTAGAGGGAAAAGAAGGGTGGGAGGGGTGGGGGGAAGGGAAAAAATAATAGAATGAATCAAACAACATTATCATATGTAAATTTATGTTTATACAAATGGTATGCCTTTAATCCACGTACAAACAGACAAACAACATGTATCCCATTTGTTTACAATAAATAAAAAAAGAAAAGAAAAAAAAAAAAGAACCAAAGTTGTTGGAAGGCTTTGCAAACATATGCCCAAGGTGATATAGATAAAGAGATTGGATTTATACATTATTTTTTATACAAGGGACAGAGTGTCTTAGGGATAATGGGAAGTCATTGGTATAATACTGTAATTACCACTTGGTTTTCTATATTCTATTTTATTAAAGGAACTTGACTGACATTCAGTTTTCTTCTACAGCCTTAATGACTTCATTGCCATCTTGAATCTCTCTGAGGGGAAAGCAACAATACAAGTTTTTTTTGTAGATGGCAGTGGGTTCATGATCCATCAGAGGTAAGGCTTTGATCTCCAAAGGTCACCATGACTTAGCAACCTCATTTTAACTATCATTGCTCTCTGAATTAATGATAGCAGTTCCCTTACCTTAAAGGATCCCTCACGATAAAAGATGGAGATGCTGAGGGTGATCATTTGCAACCTTTAGTAGATGCAGAGAGGTTGGGTGGAAGAGAGGGATTTGAAAAGGGAATTCAAGAATATTTTTCTGCGTATAGTTTCAGCCTGTGGTTACCAGTCAGCTTGGCACAATTAACAATTTGATCCATGTCAAGAAATCTGATTTTGAGATGTTTGATGCTTTAAAACTAGATTCTATGGAAAGCTCTGAGACAACTTATCAATGTAATTTTATAATATTTGCTCTCTTTTGTCTTGTCTTTCTTGTAACTCAGAAGTGGTTTTCGAATTTCCTTCTTGAAAGTGGTCTTTTAATTTTGATTTTTATTTCCATTTCTTCTCAGGAATCTTCTGAATCCTGCATATATGTGTACTTTTTTTTATATAAACATTTAGATCCCCTTCTTTATACCAAAAAATCTCAGTCTAATGTACTTTAACTTTTTAACCCAGTATCTACACTAAGACATTTATTTTGCATTGCAACCCCATACTCACATACACAGATATGCAGAAGTGTAATATGTGGTGTAATGTTTGCCTTTATTCCCTGTGATGCATTCTTTTCTGTTTAAAAAAAAAACATTTATTTATTTATTGATTGATTGATTTTAGTACTAAAAATTGAACTCAGAGACCCTCTACCAACTGAGCCACAACCACAACCCCTTTTATTTTGAAACATTGTCTCACTAAATTGCTGTGGCTGGCCTTGAACTTGAGATTCTCCTGCCTCAGGCTTTTGGGTCACTGGGATTAGAGGCCTGTGCCACAGAACATGGCTGCTATTGTAATTTTTATAGCCCATTGGTGTGCTATAGCCTTTTGTTTGAAAATTCTTTCTAGTAATATTCCAAGTTTTCCATTGACCTTTGGTGGTATCACCCAGCAGAGACTAGATGTGCCTTCTATGTCTTATTAAGCTGCTGCAACTTAATCTGCCAGTTTGATAAATTGGTTGGCAGTTGTGTAGTTTTATGAGACCCTACAAGTATAGTAGTCCTTGGGGAAAAGTAGCTTAAAAACCAAAAACCACACACACAATAGCATGCAATTCTTTTGCATATAATCAAAATTTTGTAAATTTTTGAGTTAAAAAAATCCCTGGTAGTGGAAAAGACCTCTATTTACTTGTGTTTCTTTTTCTTTTTTCTTTTTTTTTCCTTGCAGTGCTGAGGATTGAACCCAGGGTCTTGTGCTTGCAAGGCCACTCTTCTAGCTGAACTATTTCCCCAGCCCCTTTTGTTTCCTATAATATTATTTTTTTCCAAGACCTTCATCTCTACTTAGTTAACTATGTCAGTAAGACAAATATTCTCCAAACCACATTCGTAATGACTGTTTTGCTACTCTACAGTAAGAGCTATGCCTATCTAAGGAATTGTGTGCTGTATTTACAGAGTATTGTTCTCTCTTTGAGTTCAAAGCCTGCCTCTGCTACTAAGTAGTTTTACCCATGTGGACAAGGCTTTCAATTTTTTGATTCTATATTCCATAATAGTAAAAACATGGGTTTGACTCAGTGTTTCTCTGCAATCACAAGTCCTGAGGTGAAACATACTAATAATCTCAGGGCATAAGAGTGACATGTAGTTTCTAAAATTCCATAGTATAAAACTTATTTAGGAAATTTTGGATAATAATGTTTTCATTATATAAGCTCTCAAAGTTAAGCTAGACATTCTTCTTGACTGGTGGACAGTGATTTAAAAGGGTTTAAAGATACAAAATTAAAATATGAGGCCACTGGTAGGTAACTACATTTTTGCATTATATGATACTGGTAAAGCAATGATAGGCTTTAGATAGGCAATGAATAGTAGTCAATCATAACTATATATAGAGAACACCAGCATACTTTTGATATTTCTCACTTTCTATTTAGATAGGCAATGAATAGTAGTCAATCATAACAATACATAGAGAAGACCAGCATACTTTTGATATTTCTCACTTTCTTCTTTCACCTAATTTCCCAATCCATTGAGGTAAGCCTTAGAATACATTTTTATTAGGTTTTAATTTGCACTAAGTTCAGGTGAGCCAGTTACTTAACCAATTTGTATTTTTTTAATTATTATGAATATGATGATAACAAAATTAAAAAAAAAAAAATTCTGTGTGCTTCCCAGCAGTGTTTTTTGGATCACATGACATAATAACTGGATGTGCTTTGGAAAGTTTATAAGCTATTGTATAATATCATTGTATTCATTAATTTTGCTTTTGCTTCATGCATGTTTAACTGAAATCAGTTCATTAAATGAACTATTATAAACTTCCACTGGAGAATATAAAACATTTTTTAAAAATCTTTAAACAAAATCATTTTTTTTATTTTTAATTTTTTTCTTCTAGGATGCATTATTTCTACTTTTGAAATATGATTTATATACCATAAAATTAATCCTTTTAAATTGTACAGTTTCATAAGTTTTAGTATATTCAGAGTTGTATTACATTACCACTAATTCCAGAGTATTTTTATCATCACCAGAAGAAATCCTGTACCAATTTGCAGTTGCTTTCCATTCCTTCATCTCTCATACTCCTATCAACCACAAGTCTACTTTTTGTCTTTATACATTTGCCTATTCATGGTGTTTTTGTGTGACTCTTTCACTTAGCTTAATATTTTCAGGGTTCATCCATATTGAAACATGTATCTATTTATGACACAATAATATTCCATGATATGGACATACCATTTTGCTTATTTGCTATTGATAGACATTTGTTTTGTTTCTGTTTTTTGTACTGTAAACATTAACATACAAGTTTTCATGTGGGCACGTATTATATCTTGGATATATTCCTAGGAATGTAATTCTTGGGTCATGTGGTAACTTTCCATTTAACTCTTTGAAGAAGTACCAAACTGTTTTCCAATGTGGCTATGCTATTGTAGATTCCCACTGGCAATGGGAATACTGTAATTTGAAAGTTCTAACTTCTCCATCTTTGCCAGTACTCATTGGGTTTGTCATTTTACTTATAGCCATCCTAGTGAG
The DNA here is from genome assembly GCF_902686455.1 of Sciurus vulgaris. Classification (NCBI taxonomy): domain Eukaryota; kingdom Metazoa; phylum Chordata; class Mammalia; order Rodentia; family Sciuridae; genus Sciurus; species Sciurus vulgaris. The sequence goes on along the minus strand of NW_027632692.1, from coordinate 33,567 downwards.
TATAAAATGGCATATTATTGTAGTTTTGATTTGCATTTCCCTAATGACTTTTGCATGTCTCTTGTTCTTATTGCTGCATTCATTGTAGTATCAGTAATCTTAGAATTTGTAACATTGTTATCTGTTGCTTGAGTGGGGGAAAAAAGGAAATCTAATTTTTTCACATTGTTTGAAAGTATACAAGGCCTCTTCACATCCATTATCTCTTTAGTTTCCTCAATAACATTGGATATAAGGCAAGGATTCTTTTCATTTTTATGGATGAGGAAACTGACTGTGGTAAAGGCATTTTCCAAGATTGTGTGTAAAGCTGATAAATAGGGTAGCTCTTCCTGAGCTCAAGTATATGACCCCTCTTCTATTCACAGAATCTTGTTGCTGTGTTGGGCAACTTTTTCCTTGTAATACTTGACACTTGTAGACCCAACAGGTTAAAAGTTATGATCCATGACTTCTGTATTTAATATTAGTGGCCATGTATTTTTCTATGCATTATCCTAATTTTTATACTTTTCCTTTTATTTGTGTAAATATATTTTAGATCTTTCCAGCTCATCCCCTGATCCTTATGATCAAGAAATGTATATATTTTTATTTGAAGACAGATTCAAATCCCCACCCATCCTTCCTCCTCACCTACTCCAAGTTATTCTTAAAAAGGACACTAATACTTCTGTAAGTATCCTGATACTTTGGCTGGAGGGTCTTGGGGACTATAGGATTAATTTGACCAAATTACAGTAATCCTAGAGGTCGGGATTATTATACAGGTATATTGAGATTACAAATCATATACATAGGAATAGCACTATAGACTCCTTTTACTAAGGCTGTGTTGTTAGCTTATTCAGGAACTAAAATCAAAACTTATAATTGTCTCTTTTCCTGAAAAAAATCAGGACCACAGTGTATTCTAGAACCAATTTCTGAGATTTCTATTCCAACATGAGATAAGGAATACTTATCATTTGGGGATATACAAAAGAGTTACAACTTTTGTTTGCATATAATTGACTTCTGTATTCATTCTCATTGATTTTCACTAAGATTACTTTTGCCATTTAATGCAAATCTTCCATAGTTGTTGTAGTTAAGATTTTTGTTTTAGCTTTATTAAGATTAGCAGATCTTGATGGTTAAGAAGAACTTACTTTTTAACCAGTGGGTCATTTGTTTTTAATTTCAGTATCTGTGTCTGTGTTCTCACTAACTGACTTGTCCTGTGATTGAACGGTCTATTTTGTATCCCAGTTTCTTTTTGTGTGGCTAGAACCTTTATACCATCAAATTATTAGAGTTCATAGTAGTAAGACATCATTTGAAGAAAGTTAGGTTTAGCTTCTAGTTCAAAGAATGCTTAAATGTGATAGTAAGACTTCTTCCTCACATTTCAAATGTGAAATTGAGCTACTTTCAGGTGCCATTCTTGTATATACCCAAAGGCTTGCTTCTCTCCTGTACAGTAGGTAAAGGAGAAATGTGACCTGTCCCCTCTAACTTTAGAGTCCTATTTGCTTTCTCTGCTATTTTAGAGTCTGGAATGAAAATTTCTGTTCTGTTCTATCTTGTCATGTCTGGGGTTAGGCTGTTAGAATAAAGTTATATATCTCTGTGACTCCAAAACTGAGCTAATCATCATCAGAATGACCTGGGAAAGATTGTGAGCATACATATTCAGTGGCTCCATCTCCAAAGATTTCAAATAAGAGCATCAAGATCCAATCACATCCAAACCCTTTTTGTGTTATTTTTATTTTGAGACAGGCCTTCACTAAGTTGCTGAGACTGTCTTTGAACTTGTGATCCTTCTGCCTCAGCCTCCAAATTCACTGAGATTATAGTCACGCACCACCATGTCTGGCAAACTGCTTTTATTTATTAGATGTGTATAGTTAGATTAGGGAAATCACTCATAGAACTGACTATAATAGATTAGATGGTAATATAGAAAATTTAAAAATATATTGTTGAATTTCACTTTTTTAATTACCTTGTGAGCTATTATTTTTAACCTTAGTTTTATAGATTAACTAAGGATCAGAGAAGGTCAAATTGCCATTAATTAGCAGACAGGACTGAGATTCAGTATCCTTATTCTAATTCCATGTTATATCCTCTGCACCATCATGCCAGGTTTACCAAACAGGTCTTTCTTTCACCTGCTTCTCATTTCTACAAAATTTTTGCTGGGATTGTGTGTGCTGGTGTGTTTTACTGGGGATCAAATCCAGGGCATGTGCATGTTAGGCAAGCACTCTACCCCTGAGCTCCACCTCAGCATTTTTATTTAATTTTGAGACAGGGTCTTGCAAAGTTGCCTCATCTGACCTTGAACTTGTCTTAGCCTCCTGGGTAACTAGTATTAAAGGCATACAAAACTATGCCCAACTGAAGTTGAATTTTTACCCACCTTCTGTCATATTTAGGCTTTGTTTCAGCATACTCTGGTCAAAGTGTTAACCTGAGATGCATTCACAATGGATAATAGAGTATGCATTCACAATGGATAATAGAAATTTAAGAAAATATATTGGGTTCTAAATTGGATTGACTTGGGTTCTTTGGCTACTGAAAAAAAAAATGACAATATGATTCCATCAAAGCCAAACTAGAATTGGCTTGTGCTTTCTTTTTTTTTTTTTAATTATTATTATTTTTTTTATTGTAAACAAATGGGATACATGTTGCTTCTCTGTTTGTACATGGCATAAAGGCATACCATTTGTGTAATCATAAATTTACATAGAGTAATGTTGTTTGATTCACTCTGTTATTTTTTCCCTTCCCCTCCCACCCCTCTTTTCCCTCTATACAGTGCTTCCTTCCTCCATACTTGCCCCCCTCCCTAATCCTAACTCTAACCCTAACAGTAACCCTTCCCTCCCCGCATTATGTGTCATCATCCACTTATTAGCGATATCATTCGTCCTTTGGCTTTTTGAGATTGGCTTCTCTCACTTAGCATAAAGAATGATAAAATTATGGCATTTGCAGGCAAATGGCTTGTGCTTTCTAAAGCATCTTTTTCTGGTCTACTTGACTTGTGGTCTTTTGCTTTATGCCTTCTAAACCAACCCCACCTCTCCTGCAGTGACAAGGACAAATAACAGAGGTGGTTCAGGGACATTCTGAATCTCTCTTCCCCTTTCCCTCTGGCCTATGTGGTAACCATCCAGCAGCACATATGCAGTTCTGCAGTGCCATCTGCCTTTGTCTAACATCCCCTGGCTCCAGGGCACTTAAATTGACTGAAGATGAACTGCTTCATATTTTCTGTCCAGTTAGCACTTTTCACACACTCATTCATATTCTTAAAGATGCTCCTGTCTTGAGTTTTCCTTTTGTCAGAAATCAGAAGGACTACAGTAATATGCTATGTATTTTAAGACTCCAAGTAGTTTTTCACATACTTTTCTACTACTTGGGATCTAATTTCCCTTCACTACTTCTTCCAAAGCCCTTAATAGTGACAGTTTTTAAAAAGATGAAGTAATGATATTGGGTATCTGAAGGAGTCAAGATTAGTGCAGGCCTGTGTACCTGGATCTTAAGGGTGGAAATTCTGACTTCCATTCCCATTGATAACTCAGAACAGTGACCCTACAGGTCTTCTTGTTTTCAGGAATTTCTGTTATCAATTATAAAATTGAAATTCTGGGTCAATATTACAAGTTGGATGTTAGAACTAAATAGTGGCATGGGTGTTGTCCTTAACAGGGCCTTAGAAAATAAGAGAAAGGGAATTTGGACAGGCTAAGGACATTTTAAATACACAAATGTTTGGAAATGTTTGTGATAACATGAAGGTGGTGTTTCTCTCCCCCTTGAGCAGAGTTGCCATCTGTAGATTGTCTGGGAGAGTGATTTATAGTTAGACTATCTAAATATGAAATAAAAGGAATTGACAATCCAGAGATCCACCAGATCAAGAACTAGTCTGGGCTCAGAGAATTCTGAGGGTAGCATCTTATTTTCAGGTATAGCAGAGAACTGTGGTAGCAACTACAACTAGATGAACTAAAAATTCAGGGGAAAAGGTAGAACTGTCCAAGGTGAACTGAGATCAATAGTCATTTTATCCTCTGGGGCCATTTGCTGATTATGGGTCTGGACTGTGTATGACCTTTGCTTAGTCAGAGGATATCTGATAAGGTAATAAAGCTTCTAACAGTATGAGCTAAGAGAGGATGAGTTGGAAACTTGAGGGGCTTCAGACATGCAGCTGGTTTTCCCCCAAAAGACACTTACTATATGGGAATTGTAAAGAGAAACCATAAAAGCTTATAAGAAGTGGAATAAAATCTCTTAAAGATGTATGATGCTAAGGTCATAAAGACTAACTAAAGCAAGGGGACTCAACTGAAGCACATGGTTCCAAAACATTTTCCAAGTATTAAGGTAAGGTAGAGTATTATAACTAAAGAGATTCCCAAAATGTTTTGGAGAAGCAAACTGAATACCAGAAGAAAACTCAAGGATACTTGTCAGAATAAAAAAAATCCACCTCTAACATGGTAAATAGCTACCATGATTGAAAGCCAATCAAAAATTACTAGGAAGACTTCTAGACAAGATGGAATAACATTAACTAGATTTACCCTGCCACCAAAAATAACATTCTGGATGCATTATATGAACCAATAGTTTTCAGGCATTGTGTTAGTCCATTTGTGCAGCAGTAACAGAATACTGAAGATTCAGAAATTTGCCAAGAAGCCAGGCATGGTGATACATACCTGCAATTCCAGCAACCCTGGAAGCTGAGGCAGGAAGAACACAAGTTCAAGGCCAGCAGTCTCTCTCTAACTTAGTGAGGTTCTAAGAAGTTTAGTGAGAACTGTTTCAAATTTTTAAAAATGGCTGGGTACATGGCTCTGGTTAGGTACTTCTAGATTTAATCCCAGTTATACACACACACAAACACACACACACACACACAAACACCATATATGGATACGTACACATATAAAATATTTATTGATTACAGTTCTGGAGACTGGGAAGTCAAGAACAACGGATTAGTATCTGACTAGGGCCTTTGTACTATGTCATCCCATGTGGAGGGTGGAACTCAATCTTTTATAAGAAATTCACTCCTATGATAATAAACCCATTCTCACAGTAACAGTATTAATCCACTAATGATGCATGGCCTAATCGCCTTTTAATTTTACTATAATGGAATTTAATTTTGTAACATACTTTTTGGGAGATACATTCAAACTACCACAGATATTAAATACCAAGCAATGAAGAATGATTACCTCTGAAATATGGGAAACAAATGAGGTGGACCCTTTAATTGATTTCCTCAGCTTACTAACCTAAGAATATTTCTGAGTTATGACTGGAAATTTCTGAGTTATGAATTTCCAGCCTACTGAACTGCCTAAGTTGAGAATATGGAATACAGAACAGAAGGGTTTTCCATTAGTAGTAGGGAACATTTCTCTCAAGACTGAATGCTGATAGTAGGAATAAAATTGACCTTCCAAAGATATCTTTGTGTTCATTTTAAGAATCTATGATTAGGTTAGCTTATATGCCAAAGTGTAACTAAGATTATAGTAGAATTTAGGTTAGCTTGAAATGGGGAGTTTGCCATGGATTATTCAGTTGGACCTAACAATAAATGGACGAAGCACTCAGAGATGTGATATGAAAAGATCTTGACCTATTTACTGACTTTGAATTTGGAAAAAGAGGATAATGAACCAAGCCATGTAGGTAGCCCCTGGGTGCTAGAAATTAATGAAATGGATTCTCTCCTACAGCCTCCAGGAAAGAAAGGGTTTAATTTTTACCCAGAGAGACTCATTTTGGAGTAAGGAACCAAAGAAGTGTAAGATAATTTATGTTATTTTAAGCCATTTAATTTGCAATAATTTGTCACAATGGGCATAGAAAAACTAATGCAAAATCTAAATCTTAAAATGCCAAGTCATGGGGATCAAGTTACTTCAACATATCTGCATCCCAAAACAAAGCTCAAACATATTTATAGAAAAAAAAAAATAACTAGCACTGAGCAAGATAGAATTTACCATATCTGATATCCAATAGAAAATCATGAAGCATTCAAAAAATAGAAAAATTAAACCATAATGAGAGAAAAACAATTGAATTTTACTCAAAAGTTACAGAGAGTAGACACAGAAGACAATGGACATTGAATGATATAATTTTTTCTATAGATTTGGAAAGATTGACTATATGACCACACATGTACATATTTATGTCACTTGAGCTTCAAGAGATCAGAACTACAAATCATGAGAGGAAATACTTAGATAAATATTAGACATTGCTGTTGGATATGGAAAATGAAAAACCCTAAAATAGTGAGGCCTGAGAAAAGGGAGTGAAAAAGAAAGCCATACATTAATAGCAATGATCCTTTCCCAGTGCAGTCCTTCCCAATGACAGAACAATCTCATAGAAAGGAATCCAAATCATTGATCCTCCCCCAGATATATCCTTTCCCAGTGGCAGTACAATGGGACCCTGAAGGGAAAGAGATAAGCACTGGACACTGAACCCACTGACCCTCCATTTTTCTCCAAGTAAAAATACTGCCCAGTAAAAATAAATTTTCAAATTCTCACAAAGCTGTTTCCTGAGTGCTCAAACTGCTGACTCCAGAACCCCTCCCATTTCACCCAGTAAGACAGACCCCAAATTCCTAAGTGTCCAAGCAGACATACTCATTACATAAGTCACCTCTCAGTATAATCTATATAAACCCAGTCTCCTCCTTTATTCAGTGGCCCATTTTCCATCAGAAGAGTGGATCCAGTGGCATCACCCCATTCCCACTTCTCATCCAGTCCTGCATGAGACTTCATTTCTGAATAAAGAGCTGATTTGTGAAGTTCGTGTCTATACCAGTATTCTTGTGCTAACAATTGCAAAACAATACAAACAACTCAAAATAAACAAAACAAAAAAAAAAAAAGGCTTTTAAAAATGAGCAGTGCAGGGGAATTCAAGATGGTGGGATATGGGAATGCTGTATTCCTTGTTGTTCCATGAAATGGAATTTAAGCAGCAGGAATATTGCTTTGAGAGGTTGGTGAAAGAGGGATTTCACTTAAACAGTATTGGGTCATCAAAGTGTCTTAGAGTCTCAGAAATGTGGATACAAGATTTTGTAGAGGCAAATGAGAGGGAGGAGGGGTATGAAAAATGGTGGAATGGGACAGACGTCTTTACCCTATGTACATGTATGATTACATGAAGTATGAATCTACATCGTGCACAACTTTAGAAATGAAATGATGTACCCCATTTGTGTACAATGAATCAAAATGCAGTCTGTAAAAAATAAATAATTTTTAAAAAGACTATATTAGAGCCAAGCAGTTTGCAGTGCTTGTTCAACACAGAGGGAAAGAGAATGTAGAGAAACACAACAGATTTAGTAAGAAAAATATTGAGATCAGAAAAGCAGCCTGCCCTCAGCTGATTGAGAGGCTGCTCTGTACATGGTTTTCACCATCTGGTGCCGAAAAGCTGAGGCAGAAGCTATCTTGAGGTGGTCATGCTGCAGCACCTGCTTCAGGAGCTGGGAGATCTGAGCAAATGGAGCCCCTTGTGTTGCTGTGGGAATTACTGTCTGGCTGTCTGTCCCACGATTGACCAATTAAATTAAGAGGCAAGATGTTTTCAAGAAAGGTGACTTTATTTGGAAAGTCAGCTCAACAAGAGAAAAGGGGAACTCTTGTCAAAAAGCCCTTCTTGCCAGGAAGTTGATCCAAGATGGTTTATATAGGTGGCCTTTGGGTGTTCCTAAGACTGGTGGGTATCTTCCTGCAGCAGGAGACCTGGATAATGCACATCTTACTGGATTACTTAGTTATAAGGTGTTTTTCACTTTCAGCAAATCTCAAAAACCGTGTTCAGGGCTGCAGTTGTAGCACAGTGGAGCTAATGCCTAGCATGTGTGGGGCACTGGGTTCAATTTTCTGCACCGCATATAAGTAAACAAATAAAGGTACTTTGACAGTTAAAAAAATTAGGATAAAAAAAGAATATCCTTTCTCTATTGTTACATACTAGAAGCTCCCCCAAAGTGAATGTACAACATCCTTCCTTAGTTAGTTGCAAAATCCAGCTAAGCCCTGAAACATCCTCATGCATGATTTTACTAGTTTGAATGAAGCCAGGCGAGTGGGGCTCTGCATGGCTGTCATTTCTTCCCAGGCCTTGTCCTTGAGAGATGGTGAAGGGTGTAGATGGGATCAAGGCATTTGCTCAGTACCCAGCCTAGACACAGCCATCTCAGTTATGGGAGCAAATGTGTGTGAAGAAGGATGGAGTGCAGCCACTGAGGGAAGGTGTGATGTGCGGGTGAAGATTGAGTGCTTGGCTTTAAGAAAGGACTGAATAAGAGAGCAACTGCTTCTTAAAGTACAGCAAGCCAGAGTGCATGCCTGTGTGAAAGCAAACACCCTCACAAGCTAATCTTTCCCTGACCTGGGGAAGCCAATAGATGGCAGATGCCCAAGAGTCTGCAGCTCTTTTGGCCCGTACATGGCAGTGTTGTACCAGGTCTGGGTTCTGCTTCTGCAATCACCCCATTCAACATCCCTGAAAGACCCATTAACCTCTGCATTCTGGTGGTGAAGAACATTAGAGACCACCATCCATGTCCCTCAAGCAATGTCTCACAGAAACAGTAGTTCAAACCAGTTTTCCCAAGTTCTCTTCTTGGGCAGCCTCCATCTCTAGAGAAATGACAATTTCTTGAAGCTTCAGCCTTGAGAGTTCCAAATGTGGGGAAACAGCCAGCCATGATCACCAGGGTCCTGGTTCTGATCCTGTGATTAATTTACTGATGCCATCAGTCCATTTTCCTTTCCCTGTGGTACTTTGCATCACTAAAATTCTGAATTTCCAGCTTTAAAATACTTACTACCAGAGGTACTAATATGAACAAGACACACAAAGTCCCATTCTTCTGGAAGGCTTCAATTTATAAATAACATCCTTCTGAACAAAGCAGACCAGAATAGAGACAGGGTGACCTTCCAGTGCTGCACAGAGGATGGTTGTATGTACTGCTAAAATATTGAAATGCTTCTCTTCTAGTTGGTAAACTGCTGTTGACCCAGCACTAGGTTTGCCAAATCAAATACAAAGAGCACCCCATTAAATTTGAATTTCAGATAAACCACAAATAATGTTTAACTATATTCTTTTTTAATTAATTTTTTATTTTTTACGGATTGCATTTTGATTCATTGTACACAAATGGGATACAACTTTTCATTTCTATGATTGTACAAAAGGTAGATTCACACCATTCATGTAATTATAAATATACATAGGGTGATACTGTCTTTCCATCTCCCAGCCTCTCCCACCCCATTTTCCTCTACACCATCCAAAATTCCTTCATTCTTTTCTTCCTCCCACCAAACCCCCTTGTTATATATCATCATCCACTTATCAGAGAAAACATTTGACCTTTGGTTTTTTAGCATTGACCTAGTTCACTTAGCATGATCTTTTCCAACTTCATCCATTTACCAACAAATGCCATAATTGTTTTCTTTTTTATGGCTGAATAATATTTCATTGTGTATATGTATTACAGTTTCTTTATCCATTGAACCATTGAAGGGCATCTCGTTTAGTTCCACAATTTAGCTATGGTGAATTGAACTTCTAGAACATTGATGCGGCTACATCACTATAGTATACTGATTTTAAACCCAGGAGTGTGATAGCTGGGTCAAATGGTGGGTCCTTTCCAAGTTTTCTGAGGAATCTCCATACTGCTTTCCAGAGAGGCTGCACTAACTTGCAATACCACCAGCAATGTACAAATGTGTCTTTTCCCCCAAATCCATGCCAACACTTATTATTGCTTATGTTCTTGATAATAGCAATTCTAATGGAGTTAGGCGAAATCTTAGGGTGGTTTTTATTTGCATTTCTCTAATTACTAGGATTGATGAGCACTTTTCATATATTTATTGATCACCTTTGTATCTTTTTCTGTGAAATATCTGCACAATTCCTTAGCCCATTATTGATTGGTTCTTTGTATTTGCGGTGTAAAGTTTTTTTTAAAGTTCTTTATAAACTTTGGAGATTAGTGCTGTGTCTAAAATATGTGTGGAAAAGATTTTCTCCCACTCTATAGGCTCTCTTATCACATTATTGATTGTTTCCTTTGCTGAGAAAAATCTTTTTAGAGTCTATTCCATTAATTGATTCTTGCATTTATTTCTTGTACTGTGGGGGAATCTTGTTAAGGAAGTCTTGTCCTAAGTCAATGTGTTGGAGATTCGGTCCTACTTTTCTATTTGGTGAAGGGTCTCAAGCCTAATTCCTAGATCCTTAATCCATTTTGAATTGAGTTTTGCACAGGGTGAGAGATAGGGGTTTAATTTCATTTTACTGCATGTGGAGTTCCAGTTTTCCCAGCACAATTTGTTGAAGGGGCTATCTTTTCTCCAGTGTTTGCTTTTAGCAACTTTGTCTAGTATGAGATAACTGTACTTATGTGGGTATGTCTCCGTGTCTTATATCCTGTACTATTGGTCTACCTGTTTGTTTTAGTCTCAATACCATGACATTTTTGTTACTATTTCTCTATAGTAGAGTTTAAGGTCTGGTATTGTGATAACTCCTGCATCACTCTTCCTGCCCAGGGTTGCTTTGGCTATTCTGGATCTTTTCTTCCAGAAGAATTTTATGATTGCCATTTCTGTTTGTATGGGAAATGTCATTGGGCTTTTAATTGGAATTGCATTAAATCTGTATTACACCTTTGGAAGTATGGCCATTTTTATAATATTAATTCTGCCTATTTAAGAACATGGAAGATCTTTCCATCCTTCAAGGTCTTCTTCAATTTCTTTCTTTATTGTACTGTAGTTTTCATTGTAGAGATCTTTCACCTCTTTGGTTAGATTGATTCCCAAGTATTTTATTTTAGACCCATATCTCTGATAAATATAGACAAAAAAAATCCTTAACAAAATCCTGGTAAATCATATACAAAAACAACTTCCCAATACAATAGAGCATCATTGATTCAGATGCTTGTTAGACTATATGTAACTGATGTTACCAGGATTTTTCCAACTTTTTTTTTTTTTAATTCAGAAGATGAAGACTTTATGGAAGTAGACTACTTACCCCGAGATCAACAAAATATGAATTAATTACTAAGCTAATGAATCAAAATAACTAATCTAACTGTGACTAATATTCTTTTTAGTTGATATGAGAAACTTCCTTTTAAAAATATATTCCAAATGTTTAATTTAGAAGAATTCGTACAAATTAGAAAGAAACATTGTTTAATGGCATCTGTGTCAATTGATCCTTTGAGTTTCTGAAAAAACCAAAGATCTTAATATAGGTTATAACCTAATTAATCACTGAGAATTATTCTTAAATAGTGATTGGTTTAAAAATTTGCTCAGAACAATTTAACAATGGTTAAACATAATGCAAAGTGCTTTTACTAATTTATTTACTTTTCAAGATTCTATAGTTAGAAATACACAGTAAGAATCCTTACTCTTCCTGTCATAACTATTACAGTTTGGATCCGAAATGTCCCTCAAAGTCTTATGTGTTAAAGGTTGGGTTCCTGATACAGTATTCAGAGATGGACCTTCTGTGTAGTGATTGGATCATGAGACCCTAACTTCATCAGTAAATTAATACATTGATGAATTAGAAAATGGTAGAAACTGTAGGAGGTGGGGTCTAGTAGGAGGAAGTAGGTTACTGGGGGTATGCAATGGAAGGGTATGTCTTGTCCTAGGCTCCTTCCTCACTCTCTCATTCTACGTCCCAGTCACCATGAGGTGAGCTGCATTCTTTGTTAGACACTTCTGCCACAATATTTTTCCTTGCTTCAGGCCCAGAAACAATGTAGCCAGCAGGTAATAGATTGAAACCTTTGAAACAGGAGACAAAACAAGTCTTTCCTCTTCTAATTGATTTTCTCAGGTATTTTGTCACAGCAACAGAAAACTTAAACAATAATTAACATAATTAAATATGTTATATCCATGGCCAAAGCACAAGTCTTATTTAATTTGGAATAAAAGCTCACTATTAAGGAAAAAGTGTTTTGCTTTATCTACAGAAATGTTGCCTGCCAGGCCCTGTCACAGAAATGGTCTCTTACCCTTACAGAATTCCAGACTCTCCTATAGGCAGTAAAAGATGTTTCTTCCTGTTGGCTTGCAACATTGAAGAATGTGAGTGGGGAGGGAGGAAGGAGCCTTATGGTTTTAGATGAAACAGATAAATCCTGGTAAATATTGATTCTGAATCCTTAATCTTTGTAAAACTGAAAGAAAATACTGCTTGCACCCAAAACAGTAAATTACAATCTGTACACTTTACAAAGCTTCCAAAAGGATGTTAATTCTCAGTCTTTAGTATCTAGTTATATTGCTACATATTAACAAGGATATTTATGTACATAATTAGCACTTCTGTTTTAAAATTTCTTTTTAGTTGTAGATGGACAAAATACCTTTATTTTATTTTTATGTGGTGCTAAGGATTGAACCCAGTGCCTCACACCTAGGCAAGCACACTACCACTGAACTACAATGCAGCCCCATAATTAGCACTTCTTATATATCTTTATAAATAAAATTTGTCAAATAAAAATTCAAAGTAATTATGTTGAACCAGAAAATTGCTAGGAACTTAGGTAAATTAAACCATGTCTCAGAAGTAAAATTTTGGCTACAGAGAGGAATTAGGGAAGCAAAAATAACCTTTTGGACTAATATTACTATGAATGATTATGTAAACCATACTCTACAGTCAAAAAAAAAATCATAGTTAATAAAAAAAATCAGGTGCATCAGTTTATCACTGGTCTTCTAAAATAAATTAAAACTTGAACATTACTTATAAGCTTGGATTCTTGAACAAAGACAGCCTTATTATTTCCTTCATGATCTAACTGATATTCTTCTATTAAGTAGTTTTCCCTCTTCTCTTTAAGGATTCTACATGGATTCCAGTATGTGTATATAACCTGAATATTATACGGAATCGTTTTTAATTCAACATTTTGCAATACCTTATAGTTATTATATTTTTGATGTTCCAGTGGTTTTTGATTTTACTAGAAGGACTTCATCTAGTTGCCATCTGTGACATTAGGAAATGTCTCTATTAATCTTTGGACACAAGAAGGTGTTCCAAGTTCATCTTGCAATTTTATTTCCCCAACCCCAAAGCACAGATTTTTTTTTTTTTTTTTTTTTTTTTTTTTTTTTTTTTTTTAGAAAAGGAATCTGAGTTTCCTTTAGTAGGAAATAGTATTCAGAAACCAAGTCATGGACACTATAGATGCTCACTGCTTGGATACCATTGCTTCAAGGCTCTAATAGTGGGTATCATGAATTGATATAGCTATCTACAATTCCAACCCAACACAAAAGGGCTCTTTTCTAATGTTTCCATTTCATAGTTTTGTCATCCTCTGCCAAAATTGATAACCTCGTTCCAGAAAAAATTCAAAATATTTACTGATTTGCTCTATCTTGTAAGTCTTACAAAACAGATTCAGAATTATTATACCAATTCCTCTGCCACCAATAAACCTAACAAATACAGTTCAAGATGTCCTTAGGATATACTCCACTATAGAAAGACAACCACTGCCTTCTAAATCTACTTGAACTAAATTTTATGTGGCTATATTATTATTTGATATATTGTTCATTTGTTCTGCTTTTGTTTTTAAGGTTAGCCTTTCCACTCTTTTTGGATATGTAAAATTGTGGTGTCATTTTAAAAATAACTAGATTATGATATACTTATAAAAGTCACTTTTTAAAAATACTCTTAGCTATAGTTGGACACCATACCTCCATTTTACATATTTTTCACGTGGTGCTGAGAACAGAACCCACTCATTGCCTTGCACATGCTAGGTGAGTACTCTACTACTGAGTCACAACACCAGCCCTGAAAGTTCTTGTTACTTCTATGCCTTAGAGTCATTCCCATGTACCCTTAGATTAAAAATCACTTCATATTCTGCAAAATATTATTCCTGAAGGAACACTATATCTAATTAATATTATCTAAGACTCTTTTCCCTTAACATACTCATTTGTACCTTGCTTTTTTCTCCCTCACATAAAAAAAACATATCCATACAAGTTCTAAGAGAAGCTCCTCACATTGAAGGCCGTGAAGTGTTCCCTTGTGTTTATATGTGACTGGGTCATTCTTAATGTGGGAAATAGGGTCAAGTTATTATGAAATCTTTAAACCATGTGATCAAATAATATTTCCACAAGTACAGACCAGTCTTAGGAAGGGGAAGGTGTTTTTGAGAGCCATTTAGAGAAGAAGAGGGTGGGGATGGATTCCAGAAGAAGACACTTGCAGGAGGACGTTGCTTAGTCCAGTGCCCAAATCACCTTCCTCTGCCCCAGCTATGTAGAGCTCCAGCTTTATTCTCTAGGATCTTATCAGAACTTTGGCTGCCTCTCAGTACTGTTTCACTAAATAAATTTCTCACCCTCCCCAATTAAATTACCTTTAATAGGCATCTGAGTCATCTTTCCTTTTTCTTATTTTCTTCCTTTATCTTTTTAAACACAAGGAACACATGAATGTGTTCTTTTTTAAGTTACTCACATGATACAAGAAAATTCATAGATAAAAATTAAATTCTGCCTGCATACTCATTTCTCCTAGAGCAGCCACTGCTAATCATATATAAACTGCCACTCATGGCTCATTAATTTCCCACTGAACGGACTAGGGGACCTCTCCAAGATCTCTGTCTCCATTCAAGAGTTAGGAATGTCTAAATGCTCTGATTTTGGGTTTGTGCACAGGTACTGGCTATACAATTGAAAGTTTAAAGGTAGAGGGGATAGCAGCAGGATAGAGGTCCTTGTAAGTCAGTTATTCTTCTGCCAATGACTATGGAGAATCATATTCTGAATCCTAAAATGCCAGATAGTTGCTTTCTCAACACTGCTTGTAACTAGGAGAGAGGAGCATACCTATATATTTCTGTATTTCCTCAGTCTTTGTTGGATTTTCCACCTCTCTGCCAGACAGCTGACAGCTGCTCTAGCAGCTCTGGTCATTATACTCTGTGCCGGATGTAGCCACAAGGGAGTGATGACGGGGACTATTGCTGTTTCTCAATTGGGGTATTTAAGGAGCATTATACAAGGTGGACCAATTTTGCTGGACTTGGCGTGTCAGCTGTAAGCTGTGTGGTACACGAGGTTCTTCACCTATGAATCATCTTAGCTCTTGGTTTTTTCTGTGCCAGCCTAAGGCCTGCAATGACCAAGGGATGACTGTCTGGGGACACTCAGCCACTCAGCCACCTCATTCTATCTCCCCAGCAAAGATGCACACAGGGTTCTGACCTTAGAAGAAGTAGAGCCGCTTGCATTGGTGAACAGCATTTCCTCACCTTCATTTCAGACTGTGGCACCCTTCCCAATGTTCTGATAATCTATGCTGAATAGAGATCAAGGAGCAGTTGAAAGTGAGTAGTAGTAGCAAAGGAGGCAGAAGAAGAGAAAAATGAGG
Source organism: Sciurus vulgaris (assembly GCF_902686455.1). Classification (NCBI taxonomy): domain Eukaryota; kingdom Metazoa; phylum Chordata; class Mammalia; order Rodentia; family Sciuridae; genus Sciurus; species Sciurus vulgaris. Next base: position 18,003 of record NW_027632692.1, on the reverse strand, counting down.
AATAAGAACAAAAGTGAGAAAAAGGATTGGGGATAAAGGAGAGGAAAAGGAGGAATCAGTGAATCCCAAATCCACTTCTGAAGGTCATCAGCACTCTCTGCATAATAAATGGGAAGAGGACAATTGCAAAGAAGAATAAAGAAAAATTTTAGGGGGTGGAGCAGAAATTTTATGTCATGGTAGGAAATTCTAGCAACCTAAGAGAAATAGGTGGGTTTGGTGGAGGCCCAATACACTTGCATGTCCTTAATTTCAAAGTGGATTTAATTTCATTCTCTGAAGTACAATTCTAATGAAATTAGCAGAGGGAAGGGGAGGAGTGGGGGCATGACTTCTCCTCCCATTGTAGAGTGATGGTACCTGGGTTCTGTCTGACCAGGAAAAGCACCTGTGGAAGAAATTCTAGAGTACAATGGAAGCTGAATAAAGGATTTGCAAATCTACAGTGAGGTGAGCAGGTGAGGTTGTTGTGGTTCCATGGTGTAATGTTGAGTACTCCGGACTCTGAATCCAGTGATCTGAGTTCAAGTCTCGGTGGTGCCTTTCCATTTATTTGGGATAAAAGCCATTTTATTTCATTCTGTTAGACATGGTTGCTGCTTCCACAACCTGCTTTACTGGACAGGAGGGTTTATATCTAGGGAAGGAAGAGCTGAGGTAGCAGATATTCCGTGTTCCCAAGTCCTTTGCATCACATAGCCCTTGTCCTCTGCCCTGTTTCTAAGCTTATTAATTTGGATACCTGAGGACCATCCTCAGGAGGCAATCACTGTGAAATTGGGACATCTCAAATCTGGGTGTCCAAGATTAGGGTGTCCTGTTCTCAGCAATTCTGCTGACTCCATGCTCACTGACATTGAAGGTCCCCCCACCTCAGCCAAGGTGCTGAGTGACCTGGCAAGCCCCCCTTGGTCCTCAGATGACCTTCAGCCTCTGACCACCAAATTTTTTACCCTGGGTTTTTTCCAACCCCAAGTCCTCCTCATATTTGGATCTATTGTTCTGTTTCTGTACAAGTAGGAATTACTTGAAATATGGAGTAGCATTCCTTAGCTTAGTGATGGGGTGATGAGACTCGATTTCCTGTCCTGGGTTTGAGCAAGTTGGGTGCATTTTAGTTGGTTTCATTGGATTCTTACCTGTCACCATTTTGCCTGAATAATCCCAAGTATCAGAGTCTCTACTGAGGCCAGTAGGGCTGCAGTTGCCCAGAATTTTGCACCCCAGTGTAGAGAATCCACTGAAGCATCAAACTCTGCCATGTAGAGACCTGGGCCTGAATTTGTTCATCCCAGGAACTGAGTCCCAATGTCCCAGGGGAGCTCGCCCTGGGTGGAGGTGAAAGGAGCCTGAGAAGCTCCAGGGATGTGCCTCAGAATCACAGGATTCCCGCTGTTTTTGCCAGGCTCTGTGCCCAAGACAACACTGGAGAAGATCATGAAAAGTTCTTTGTGATTTCTTCCTATTCATGAAAAAACTTGGATGATTTTAAAGATCTTCCTCCCTAGTTAAGATATTCTCCACCACATGCTTCAGAGATTTTTTCTTCCATTTTAAAAACTTTCCATGGTTACAAAATACTGGAAAATATAAACTCCTAAAAATAGGGTGAGAGGAGGAGCTCATTTTGGGGTGTTTAAAAAGAAAGTCATAAGCCATGAAAGGTCATGAAAGGAGAAAGGAGCAAGAGAAAGAGAATGACAAAGAAGAGGACCAGCAAGGAGCCAAGAGGGTAGTAGTTGATGTGTTGGAGACACAAAATTTGCCCACTATAAAAACTCTCTCTTTCAGCTCTTGAACCCTGACATATCCACCCAAGAAAGCTCTCCACCCAGAAAGGCTGAAGCTCTTTGTTTTGTTTGTTTTTGCTAATTTGCTTTTCAGTCTTCTTAGCGGTATAGGAAAATCCCATATAATATGTATAGTCACTAAATCAGAGGACTGCTTTCCTTAACCCATTATGTCTTGTCGTCTCATTTATGGAACACCAAAAATTTTACATTGAACCACGAATATAGAACTTCTATAACTTTGAAATAAATATTCGTGTTTTTAGAATTCTAATATTCTGAGAAATGTAATAGGAAAATGATCATTGATGATATTTACAAATATTATTAATGATGTTATTAATGATAATAAATTATATAATAAGCTCTAGAATAAACTTACCTAACTATTAATACACCTATCAATTTCATTGAAATATTGGCAGAATGGAAAACTTGGAATTTAATGGCTTAACTTTGACTGGCAGGTACATGTTTTCCCCCTCCCCTCATCATCTTCCCTTTCAGACAGACTGCCTTCTGGGCTTGGAGAGGTTAGATTGAAGGAGAGATTCAGGACTTGAGGCCATCAAATCAAGGACTAGTTGTGGATGGAGATTCAAGGACTGGAGTCCTTTCAGTAGATAGTACACTATGTAAAGAAAAGTTTATTTTCTTTAGGTTTCTCTTAAGAGTAGACATTCCTACTCTTAAGCCTTCACCCCAGGTCCTGTTCTCCTCCTCCTTGAGAATTGTTTAGTCCTTATTTAATTGTTTTTTAATGCAATTGCAAGTTTGTAGTCATGAAATGAAATTCTTACAATTTTTAAGACTCATTTTTGAATTGTTTTAGTCAAAAACTAGTTAAGAAAAAAACTCTATGAATTTAGAGAAAAATATATAAAGCACAAATATGACAAAGAACTTTTGACTAGAATATATAAAGAACTATAAAAATTAAATGGAAACATACAGCAACAAAAATGACAAAAATGCAAAAGACATGAACAGACATTTCAGCAGATGAGCACATGTAAAGAAGTTCCACATCATCAGACAGAAGGGGAATGCAAATTAAAATTAAAGTGAAACACCTCTGCACTTCCATTATAAATATCAAAATATGAGCTGTTCAGAGTAGCGAGTAACTTCATACAATTGTCGCATGAGTACAAAATGGTACATTCACTCTGGAAAAGATTTGGAAGTTTCTTATCAAGTTAAGGATACTTGTATGATCCAGAAGGCCCACTCCTAGATATCTGTACCTTAGCAAAATAAAGACTTACGTTCACACAAAATCCTCTACAGGGATGTTCATAGCAGTTCTAATAGTAGTAGCCTCAAACTAAAATCAACACAAAAGTCTTTCAACTGATTAATGGAAAAACAGTGATATTTCCACTGAATGGAACCCTCAGCAAAAAATAAAGGAATAAGCATGGTGGCCCACACCTGTAATCCCAGCATCTTTGGAGGCTGAGACAGGAGTTTCAAAGCCAGCCTCAGCAACAGCAAGTCACTAAGCAAATAAGTGAGACCCTGTCTCTAATTAAAATACAAAATAGGACTGGGGATGTGGCTCAATGGTTCAGTGTCCCTGAGTTCAATCCCCAGTCCCCAAAAATATAAAGAAAGAAGTGAACTATTGATATGTGGAACAATTTGGATGAATCTCTTAGTAATGTATTGAGTGAAAGAAGCCAGTCCTTACTAGTTAGGTATTATAAGATTCTGTTCCTATGACATTGACAGTAAGACAAAACTATGGTGACGAATAGATTGGCAGGTGCCAGGCTTGTTTGGGGGAAAGATGTGATAGTATAGAGAAAGCATGAGGAAGGTTTTGCAAGAGACAAAACTTGTGTTCTGATTATGGTGATGACTACACTAACCTTAACATGTTAGTAGTCACAGAGTTTTTACCAGAAGAAAACAGCAGTTTCACTTTATAATCATTAAACAAACAACAAAAGTCCAAGGACTAAGCAAACTGGATGATGAAAAACAGGGGTTCTGTTGTTTCCTAGCAGAAGGAAATCACTTGCTCAAACTTTTAGCAACAATCAGATTTCCATGGAAATGCAGGATTCTTTTCTTGAGTCTTATACATACATTACAGTTAGAAGTCCCAGGTACATGGTCTCTTGGGTTGCCTTTCCTTGCTCACAGTCTATCCTTGGTGCTTTCTCCCTTGGTACTAGAAAGAACAAGACTTATCTGCATACCTGTGAACTGAGTGACTTACAGTGTTTCCCCCACATTAAGGGAGGAACAAAGACTGGAATTCCCCTATAATGCCACCATGAGAAGCCACGGGATGCTTACCCTCCATATCAAAAGGGGAAAATTCCAAGATATTGTCAGTGTAATTGGAGATTATTAAGAAAAAAGTAGCAAGTTTCTTAATTCAGTTGATTTGGATTCAAGCCAAGGCTGCTATGGCCACAACTAACCACTCATAACATGATCACAGAGCAAGGTGGTTCATCTTCTGTGTTTGGAGGCTGAGAACTGAGGATAAGCTATGTTTTCCAGTCTGGGGAGACTGGTGGAGGGACTGTGTTCATTATCAGCAGAGATACCTTAATCTAGAGCAGTTCTGGTGGGAAGAGGGGAAGGGGCATCTTTTAGAGAAAAAGTACTGAATTTCAGCCTTCAAAAGGAATGAAGCCTGGACATTAGCCACGGAGGATAGTTGGCCTCAAAAAGGGAACAAAAGTCTATGCAAAAACTTGCAGATTGATTAAAATCATAGGTTTATAGTAAAGGCTCTTTATGTGGAGGAGGTGGAAAACCTGATATGGGACCTTCAAAGAGGAAAGTCTTCATGGCGATGCAGAAGCCCACTGGTTAACCTGACTACAACTACCCCCAGTGTGTCTGTCCTGCAATCCCACAGGGGGATCCACCCTGGCATCTCCATCTGGAATACTCCTTGAGGATCTTCAGGACCTTGGTGCCTATGTCCTCTGAAGCTCTGTCCTGCAAGCAGTTGCCCTTCAAGGAGAAAGAAGTGGGAAGGAGGCTGCTTGCTGGGAAACTCTAAGGAATTCAGCAACATTCTGACTTGGCTCTTAGTCACTAACAAAACTATCCTATTCTCCCAATAATGACAGGAAAGCTCACAAGAACAAATGTCTGAAGATTAGGTAGAGTCAGGTTACCTAGCATGCTCAAAGCTCTGGGTTCTCTCTCCACACTATAAAGGAGGAAGAGAGGGATACAGGGGTTGGAGGCATTAAAATCAAACACAGAAATGCTTCAGAATTAGGACCCTAGGTGGCAGGAAAAGTCAGTCAAATTATCTTGTGAATGACTGGTTTCTTCATATTTCTATCTCTCCCACTCTCACCTTTGCTTTTTGGAGCATCTTTCCTTTCTCCCTAAGCTACCTTCCTTCCATCTTCGCCACCATTTCAGACTTTCCAAAGAAAGTTGTGATAACCACTTGTATTTTGTAGTCTTGTAGGTGCTGAAAGTTTCAAAATGAGAGAGATTTGGTGGTGATCATTTTAGTTATATATGAAGGATAAAAGTGTTTATATCTGGTCATATACTAAAGCTTCTTCCACAATCAGGAGATAAAAAACTGCACCAATGGATGAAGGGATTAAGAAGCCTGAGAAACAGCATTGCTAACATGATTTATTTTCTGTTCAGAGAAGCACAGGGAAATGAATATATTAAAAGATGTGTGTGTGTGTGTGTGTGTGTGTGTGTGTGTGTGTGTGTGTTAGAAAGAGAGGGAGGGGGAGAGAGAGAGAGAAATAGAGAAAATCTCTGAATATAGTATTTAATGGCCACAGCTTTTTTCAGTGTTGCAGACATTTTGTGTCCAGTGTGTAAATTCTTGGTCCCTCCCCGACCAGGATTCTGTGGCAGAATGCATTTTTTATGGAGCATTTATTGGGTGCTCTCAGGTGCCAAGTCCTGCACTAGGGGAGGGGTGGCATGTGGAACAAAGCCCAGTTGCCTGACTTGTGGACTCCATCTCTGGAGGTATAGAGGCAGCATATAGAGGAACAACCATGTCCCTCCTATATGCTAGACTATTGGGTCCTGGGAGACTGACAGTGAATTTGAAAAGTAAAGTGTACTGAAGAATGGCAGATGGGTTATATCAGACCAAGGGTCTATGACTGTGACCTGCAAAAAGGCAGTTTCTGAGGGAAGAGGAATAGGTGGAGAAGGTCATGGATTAGTATTTAGGTGTCAAGTGACTCAGCCATTTATGTCCAAAACTAAATTTGACCAAAGACAAATCTGTAGTACCAGTGGATTTTGAAAGTGATTTCAGAGTAGAATAAGGAGTTGTGGATCATCTTCTCCCTCCACAGTAACAGCTTATGATTCCACAGTGTTCTTTCTCTGTGCTATAATCAGCACATGGCTGTTAATGGAAAAGATGGGTGGTTCAAGGCCATATCAGGATGCTTTAGTCCTCATCTAGATTCTTATTCAGCTTCTGATTCTCTTTCAAAATTTGCCATTCTCTGAAGATTCCTTTTCTCTTTCATCCTGTAACCCTCCATTCCTCCTGGTCTCCTTCTCCTTTGACCTGTGGTTGCTGCTGGGATGTTGTGAGGGCTCAACAGTTGTATTCACTGAGTTATGCCCTAAGAAGTGATTTCTTCCTGTACTACCAGATGCCACTGTTCTCTCTTCCCTGTTCAGAGCACAAAGGCTACCTCACCCTATCTGGATTCCAGAAAATATTCAGGGATCATTCATGGAAATAAGAAATGACTCTGAATCCAGACTTGTGCACCCTAAAAGGAGTATTGACTTTGCCATCACTGGATGCCACCAACACTTTGATTTGGGACTGTCCCATCCTGACATTTGTTTAAGAATACTTGTAGGTTTAGATATAAATTGAGCAGATTGTACAGAGTTTCCACATACGCTTCTCCATGCACACATTTTTCCTATTATTAGTACCTTGTTTTAATATGTATACTTGTTACAATTGATGAAAAATATTTTATATCTTTATTAATTAAAGTGCATGGTTTCAATTAGATATTATTTTTGTGCTGAATTTTTCTGTGCGTTATGACAAATATGGAATGTCTTTAACCACATTACAATTTCATATAGAATATCTTTACTACTGAAAATTTCTGTGTGTCACCAGTTTATCCTCCCTCCTTTCTCACCCTTGGTAACTGTTTATCAATTTACTATTTCTATGGTTTGACTTTTCCAGAATATCCTAGAGTTGGAATGGGATGTCAGATAGTATATAAATTTTAACACTGACTTCTTTCTCACATTAGATAAAGTTCCTCCATGTGCTTTCATGGCTCCATAGCTCACTACATTCTGTTTCTTAATATTCTTCCATTGTAGGGATACACCACAGTTTGTTCATACATCACTTAGTGGAGGACATCTTGGTTACTTCTAGTGTTTTGAAAGTTATAAATAAAATTACCATAAGTACTCATGTGAAGTTTTCTTTTGAATATTCTTGAAAAACTAGCCAGAGCAATTTGGCAGACCAGAAAATTTAAAAGGACATAAATAGAAAGAGAAGAACTCAAGCTATCACTATTTGCTGATGACATGATGCTATATTTAGGGAATCTATGAAACTCCACCAGAATATTTCCAGAAATAGAATTTCTGAATTCATAAATGTAATCAGCAAGATAGTAGGTTATAAAGTCACCACACATAATCTAAAACATTTCTATTCATAAGTGATGAATCTTCTGAAAGTGAAATTAGAAAAAGTACTCCATTCACAACAGCCTCAAAAAATTTAAAACACTTGGTAATCAATCTAACAAAGAGATGAAAGATCTGTACAATGATAACTACAGAACCCTACAGAGAGAAATTTTAAAAAGCTTTATAAAGATCCTCCATAATCTTGATTGGGCAGAATTAATATTGTCAAACTGGCCATAAACATTGATTCATTGATGTAGATTCACTGACATCAAACTATCAGTGTATATTTGTCAATATTGACCAATTACAGTAGATTTGTTGATATTGATGTGGTATGGATTCTTGATTTCAAATTGATGGTGTTGACTCATTAGTATTGATTCCTCAGATAGATTTGTTGATATTGACTCATCAGTGAAAATTCATCAGAAGCAATCCCCCAGGGTAGATTTATGGATGTCAAATCAATGGTAGATTCATTGATATCAACCCATCATATATATTAGTTGATATTGATTTGAAGGCATGGATTCATCAATATTGACTTTTCAGTGTAGACCAGTTGATATAGATTCAATGGGGTATATTTATCAATATCAACTCAACAAGGTAGATTTATCAATATGGACTTGTCAGGGTAGATTTTTTGATATCAACCATAGGGGTAGATTCAAACTGACATTGTCATGTCAGTGTGCACTTGTCAGTAATGACTCAATGGGGTAGATTTGGCCATATCTACTCAATGGAAATGATTTGTCAATATCTGCTCATCATTGTAGATGCATCAATATCAACTCATAGGGGTAGATTGATCAGTATCAACTGTCAGTGTAGATTCATTAATATCTACTTGGTGTAGATTAATTGATATCAACCCTTAGGGGTAGATTAATCAAAATTAACCAGTCATGGTAGATTTGTCAATGTTCATATGTCAATATTGATTTGTCAATTAAGATTCCTTGATATTTACCTGAAAATGTAGATTTTTCAATATTAACTATTCTGGATGTATTCATCAATATCAATCCGTTAGTGTGGATTTGATAATACTGTCACCAGGGAAGATATGTTGAAATAAATTGATGATGTAGATTCATCGATATTGACTAGTCCATGTACATTGGTTGACATTGATGTGTCTGGATATATTTGTTGATATTAACTCTTTGGTGGAGATTTGTAGATATCAACATTAAGGTGTAGATTCATCAATATTGATTTATCAGTATGCATTTCTCAATGTAGATTCATGAATATCAACCCATTGGAGTATATTTTTTGATATCTACACTTCTGGGTATATTCATCAATATACCCTTGTCATAAATGTAGATTCATTTATATCAAACCATCAGGGTACATTCATCAATATCAACCCATCAAAATAGATCCATCAATATCAATGGTTTGATGTAGATACATTGATATTAATACTTTGGTGTAGATTCATTGATATCAACTCATCACGTAAGATTCATCAATACCAACCTATATAGTTTTGATGATAAAACTTCACTTGTTTGTGAATATTGACTCAATGGTGTAGATTTATGTTTAACCTTGAAAACATAATTGAACAAACAGAGAAGATGGTAAGAAATCATGAACAGAATCTACAAGAACTATGGGATATCATGAAAAGGCCAAAGTTAAGAATTATAGGGATTGAGGAAAGCTTAGAGAAACAAACCAAAGGAATGAACAATCTATTCAATGAAATAATAACAGAAAATTTCCCAAATCTGAAGAATGAAATGGAAAATCAAGTTCATGAGGCTTATAGGACTCCAAATACACAAAATCACAACAGACCCACACCAAGGCACATTATAATGAAAATACCTAACATACAAAATAAAGACAGAATTTTAAAGGCTGTGAGAGAAAAGAAACAAATTACATTCAGGGGGAAACCAATATGGATATCAGCAGATTTTTCAATCCAGACCCCAAAAGCTAGAAGGGCCTGGAACAACATTTTTCAAGCTCTGAAAGAAAATGGATGCCAACCAAGAATCTTATACCCAGCAAAACTTACCATCAAATTTGACAATGAAATAAAATCCTTCCATGATAAACAAAAGATAAAATAATTTACAAAAAGAAAGCCAGCATTACAGAACATTCTCAGCAAAATATTCCATGAGGAAGAGATACCTCTTGTATTTGCTAACATTAGCTTTGTGCCATTATATATGGTCTATTTTAGAGAAGGATCCGTGTGCTGCTGAGAAGAAAGTGTTTTCGATCTTGGTTGGATGGTATATTCTATAAATATCCGTTAAGTCTAAGTTATTGATTGTGTTATTGAGATCTATGCTTTCTTTGTTCAATTTTTGTTTGGAGGATCTGTCCAGTGGTGAGAGAGGTGTGTTGAAATCACCTAGTATTATTGTGTTCTTGTCTAATTTGCTTCTGAAATTGAGAAGGATTAATACAAGAGGATAGAGACACTACCTTGTATTCTATCAGATCATAATGGATTGAAGTTAGAAATAAATGAAAGAGTAAGAACACAGAAACTACTCCAACACCTAGAGATTAAACAATATGCTATTATATGATGAATAGATAACAGAAGATATTAGGAAGGAAATTAAAAAATTCTTAGAGGTAAATGAGAACAAAGAAACATCATATCAAAATCTCTGGGACACTATGAAAGCTGTACTTAGAGGAAAATTTATTTCATGGAGCACATTTAATAAAAGAAGTAAAACTCAAAAAATAAACAACCTAACACTACAGCTCAAAGCCCTAGAAAAAGAAAAACAGATCAGCACCAAAAGTAGTAGAAGACAGGAAATAGTTAAACTCTGAGCTGAAATCAACGAAATTGAAGCAAAAGAAACAATACAAAAAATTGACAAAATAAGTAGTTGGTCATTTGAAAAAATAAACAAAATTGATAAACCTTTAGCCACAGTAACAAAGAAAAGATGAGTGAAAACCCAAATCACTAAAATTTGGAATGAACAAGGAAATATCACAACAGACACGAGTGAAATACAAAACATAATTAGAAGCTATTTTGAAAATCTATACTCCAAAAAAATAGAAAATTTTGAAGACATCAACAGGTTTCTAGAGACATATGAATTGCCTAAACTGAACAAGGAGGACATACACAATTTAAATGGACAAATTTCAAGTAATGAAATAGAAGAGGTCATTGAAAGCTTACCAACATAGAAAAGTCCGGAACCAGATGGGTTCTCAGCCGAGTTCTTCAAAACCTTTAAAGAAGAGCTCATTCCAATACTTCTCAAAGTATTCCATAAAATAGAAGAGAAGGGAACCCTCCCAAACTCATTCTATGAAGCCAATATCACCCTGATACCTAAACCAGACAGAGACACATCGAGGAAAGAAAATTTCCGACCAATATCCTTAATGAACATCGACGCAAAAATTCTCAACAAAATCTTAGCACATCGCGTACAAAAACATACTAAAAAGACAGTGCACCTTGATCAAGTGGGTTTCATCCCAGGGATGCAAGGTTGGTTCAACATCAAAAGTCAATAAATGTAATTCACCATATCAATAGACTTAAAGGCAAGAATCACATGATTATTTCAATCGATGCAGAAAAAGCATTTGATAAAATACAGCATCCCTTTATGCTCAAAACACTAGAAAAAATAAGGATAGTGGGAACATTCCTTAACATTGTAAAGGCCATCTATGCTAAGCCCATGGCTAATATCATTCTAAATGATGAAAAACTGAAAGCATTCCCCCTAAAAACTGGAACAAGGCAGGGATGCCCTCTTTCACCACTTCTATTCAATATCGTCCTTGAAACTCTACCCAGAGCAATTAGATAGACCAAAAAAATTAAAGGGATACGAATAGGAAAAGAAGAACTCAAACTATCCCTATTTGCTGATGATATGATTATATACTTAGAGGAACCAGGAAATTCCACCAGAAAACTTTTGGAACTCATAAATGAATTCAGTAAAGTAGCAGGATATAAGATCAATGCACATAAATCTAATGCATTTTTTATATATAAGTGATGAATCTTTGGAAAAAGTAATCAGGAAAACTACCCCATTCACAGTAGCCTCGAAAAAAATTAAATACTTAGGAATCAATCTCACAAAAGAGGTGAAAGACCTCTACAATGAGAACTATACAACACTAAAGAAAGAAATTAAAGAACACCTTAGAAGATGGAAAGATCTCCCATGTTCTTGGATAGGAAGAATTAATATTGTCAAAATGGCCATACTACCTAAAGTGCTATACAGATTCAATGCAATTCCAACTAAAACCTCAATGACATACCTTACAGAAATAGAGCAAGCAATTATGAAATTCATCTGGAAGAATAAGAAAATCAGAATAGCTAAAGCAATACTTAGCAGGAACAGTGAAATAGGGGGTATCAAAATACCAGATCTTCAACTCTACTACAAAGCAATAGTAACAAAAATGGCATGGTATTGGTACCAAAATAGAAAGGTAGATCAATGGTACAGAATAGAGGACACGAACACAAACCCAAATAAATACAATTTTCTCATACTAGACAAAGGTGACAAAAATATGCAATGGAGAAAAGATAGCCTCTTCAACAAATGGTGCTGGGAGAATTGGAAATTCATACACAATAGAATGAAACTAAACCCATATCTCTCACCATGCACGAAACTAAACTCAAAATGGATTAAGGACCTCGGAGTCAGACCAGAGACCCTGCAGATTATAGAAGAAAAAGTAGGTCCCGATCTTCAACACGTTGTCTTAGGACCAGACTTCCTCAACAGGACTCCCATAGCACAAGAAATAAAAGTAAGAATCAATAACTGGGATAGACTCAAACTAAAAAGCTTTCTCTCAGCAAAGGAAATTATCAGCAATGCGAACAAAGAGCCTACAGAGTGGGAGAAAATCTTTGCAAATCATACTTCAGATAGAGCACTAATCTCCAGAATCTATAAAGAACTCAAAAAACTCTACACCAAGAATGCAAATAATCCAATCAACAAATGGGCTAAGGAAATGAATAGACACTTCACAGAAGAAGACCTACAAGCAATCAACAAACATATGGAAAAAAGTTCAACATCTCTAGTAATAAGAGAAATGTAAATCAAAACCACCCTAAGATTCCATCTCACCCCATTTAGAATGGCGATTATCAAGAATACAAGCAACAACAGGTGTTGGCGAGGATGTGGGGAAAATGGTACACTCATACATTGCTGGTGGGGCTGCAAATTAGTGCAGCCACTCTGGAAAGCAGTGTGGAGATTCCTTAGAAAACTTGGAATGGAACCACCATTTGACCCAGCTATCCCACTCCTTAGCCTATACCCAAACGACTTAAAATCAGCATACTACAGAGATTCAGCCACATCAATGTTCATAGCTGCTCAATTCACAATAGCCAGATTGTGGAACCAACCTAGATGTCCTTTAATTTATGAATGAATAAAGAAACTGTGTATATATATACAATGGAATATTACTCAGCCATAAAGAATGGTAAAATTATGGCATTTGCAGGCAAATGGTTGTAATTGGAGAATATCATGCTAAGTGAGATAAGCCAATCTCAAAAAACCAAAGGTCGAATGATATCGCTAATAAGTGGATGAGAACACATAAAGGGGGGGGGGGAAGGGTTAGTGTTAGTGTTAGATTTAGGGTTAGGGATGGGGCAAGAATGGAGGAAGTAAGGACTGTATAGAGGGAAAAGAGGGGTGGGAGGGGTGGGGGAAGGGAAAATATAACAGAATGAATCAAACAACATTACCCTATGTAAATTTATGATAACACAAATGGTATGCCTTTATACCATGTACAAACAGAGAAGCAACATGTATCACATTTGTTTACAATAAATAAAGTAAAATAAAAAAAATTTTAAAAATGGTGTAGATTTGTAGATATCAATTTGGAGGGGTAGATTCATCAATATTGATTTATTGATATGGATTCATCAATGTATCAATTCATTGGGTTATATGTGTTAATCTTTACTCTTCTGGTTTTGTCAGTATCTACCTGTTGATGTAGATTCATCAATATTGACTCATTGGAGAAGATTCATCCATATCAACCCAATGTATAGATTCATTAATTTTTATTCTGGGTATATTCATTGACATCAACCCTTCATTGTCCATTAATCAAAATCAACACATCATTGTAGATGCATTGATATTGATTAGTCAATATTAGTTTTTAATATAGATTTGTTGATATTAACTTGATAGGGTAGATTCATTAATATTGATTCATCATGGTAGATTCATTGGTATTGACTTTTTTCCTTAACATGGACTTTTATAAATGCTTATTTTATTTCTGTTAAATCTAATTATTCTAATTTTAACTTATGGTATCCATGACATCCAAGATTTTAGATCAACCTACCTAACATTTTAAGTCATTATTTTTTGCTGAAGGCACATTCTATAAGAAATAGATATTGTGCTTTAATCATTTTAGAGAAATCAACACTATATTGATTGCTTGATCACTTAGAGAAATGAATAGTTAAGTAAATTTAAAAACAGTCTTATTTTTATGTATTTAGCCAGTTTTACTTATGTGAACAGAAAGGCATTTGGGTCCATTTTATTGTAAATTTATTAGTGCTTATTTTGTATGTATATATATGTCACCATATATATTTGGCACCATATACATAATATATAGACAAAAGCATAAATGTAGATACAACATACAGTAAACAGGTATGCACACATATGTACAAAATTGATATAAGCAAAGAATTTATAGTTTTAGATTGCCAGTTATGAAACAAAATAGCTTCGATGTCTATTGCACAGAATATCATATATAACCACTGAGAAATTAAAATAACGTCTGTCACAAATTTTTATATAACATGCATAGGACCTGTGCAGTTGGAGACATAAAGTGTAGAATGTACCAGACATGGGGAAGACTAAAATCAAAGGTTCATGTAGGTTATTCATTCTCCAAGGTGGAAGATTTACTCTCATTTTCACCATTGTGTGTTCTCCATCCTTAGATCTTTGCAAAAGGAATCTCTTTTTTTCCAGTGTATTAGTAAGCTAACTTTTGAATAATTCATCTCTGAATAAAAACAGTAGAAGAAAACATTAGGCAAGAAACTCAAGGTACAAAACAATACCAACAGTTGCAGCACCAAGGCTGAATTCACAAAAAATACACTGAAGCTCAGAAGAAGACCAAGGCTTTGAAACATGACACAATATGAAATGTTACACAACTGGATCTGATTAGACTCAGCTCAGATATGAAAAAATTCTGGGAGAACATGAAGTCCTCAAGAGACTCTTTGCAAGGACAATATGTACATATTAGATCCTTTTAATTTTTCCTTACTGTGACTATCTGGAAAGAATAAAAAATGCAAGAATATTAGTGAATTCTTCGACATTCTCAGGCCTGATGCACCTGGCCAATCCAGATTTCTTTCTTTCTTTCTTTCTTTCTTTCTTTCTTTCTTTCTTTCTTTCTTTCTTTCTTTCTTTCTTTCTTTCTTTCTTTCTTTCTTTTTTTCTTTCTTTCTTTCTTTCTTTCTCATCCTTTTCTTCACCTCTTAATTTGGAACTAACTCAAAGAACAGAATGTCAGAGTATAGAAAGAAATCAATCTTTTAAATCCTACAGCAACTTTTATTTAAAAGTGACATCATATTGCCTCTGCTTTTGACTCAGGTTTGGCATTAGCTGATGGAGTTTTCATTACATAGGCAATTAGGCAGGCAGCAAAAAAAAAAAAAAAAAAAGGAATATATCATTTTGAACATGATACTCAGAAAACTTGTAAATAGCACAGTTTGACCATTTTCCTCCAATTTTGTAAAACAAGTTTTTCTATAAGAGAGGGTAATAATTTTTGGTTTTCTTCAGATGATTTTTTTCATTCCCTTGCTGATAATCAAGCCAGACTCAGGTGCAGAATAAACCTAGGATTTGTTCCTTAAAGTTTGGGGAGGTGTTTCCAGAGAAGTGTAACCTTGTATCCAATCAATGAGGCAGAAGGAAGAGTAGGGGTGTCTCCTGTTATTTTCTGTCTTCTGTGAACCAGAGTATGGAGAGTGGTGACAGAGAATGGTAGAGCAGTGATTGAGATTGAGGGTCCCTGATGACCTCATGGCTGTGGCATGCCTGGTGCTTTGAAATGTTTCTGTGAAAGGGCAGAGGATGTTTTGTTGCTTTCACAATACCCTTTATGAGCAGGCTCTATGCAAGAGTCTCCTTAGCTCTGACATTCATCTCAGGCACACAGCTCCTGAGAAGGAAGGAATTCTTTTGCTCAGCAACAACAATGTTTCACCAGCTCCACTTCTCCAGTTCCTGCCTACCTTATAGTAATTTTTGACAATGGAATTTCTTGAGAGCTACACAAATCTCCTAACATTGCACTTTGAAACTCTGTATTGCAAATACAGAAAAGCAACAAAAATGTTCTAGTTTCTGAAACTTTCTTGAATACAAGAATAATGGTTGCCTAGACTTTAACTTGATAGTGAGATATATATAAAGAAAGATTGCTGGCATAACTCTTTAGATCTGCATCTCCATCAGAGGGCAGAGCTCCACCTGATCCCAGCTTAATCTTCAAGGTCTGTGTCTGTGAATATTTTCCAATCCCCCTCACTCCTGGCTGGAGCAGGGAGTTTGGTTGTACTGGTGAAGACAGTTGGCCCATATGGATCCAGACACAGGGTAACTTTCTTCAGCCATTAGAATAGAGGACACTCCTGGAGGTGCACTGTATAAGTAAAAAAAATTCCTCAAAGGTAAGAAGATCAGGGGAGTGAGTCAGAGTCAGGTATAAAATATTGGAAGTATAGGATCCAAAGAAAGGGATCATTATGTGTCTGTCCTTAGAGATCTGCATAGGAAGAGTGATAGTTCAGTTAGACAAGCACAACTGTTAGAATTTATAAACTTTACTACTAAAACTCTGTCCCTCTGTTGGTGAAGTCTCAAAATGGCTTTAGCAAGACTCCCTTGCTTTGCTTAGAAAAGTGGCAGAAAATGTTATAAGAATGCCCTAAATGTTGCTTTTATTGTGTAGTCAGGGCTGGGGATTCACTATGTTGTAGTTAGTCAATGCCAGAAATATTCTGATTCAGTGTATATACACATAGTCAGAAACATTAACTTTGGAGCATGTACATTTACCTTTTTATAATGTGTTTTCAGTGTGCTTTCTTTGTACTTTATGTAAACGTTCCTATGAAAAGGGCTATATCTGTGTTTACATCAGTTTTTTCTCTGCTGTGACTAAAAGACTTGATCAGACCAACATTAAAGTAGGGAAATTTTATTTGAGGGTTCACAGTTTGAGATGTCATTCCATGGAGAGCTGGCCCATTGTTTGGGCATTGAGATAAGGTTAAATAACATGGAAGAAGTGTGTGGTGTAGGAAAGTGGCTAATATGAATGAAGCAGAAAGAGAAACTCACTTATCAGATACACAATATATACAAAAAACACATGACTCTGATGAAACATCTCCTCCATTAACACCCTTTCTGCCTTCAGTTACCACTCAGTTAATCCCATAAGGGGAATAATTTATCAATTTAATTGGAGGGTAAGAAGGACTTTCTGAATTATTCAGTTGTTTCTCAAAGAAGGAGGAAATGTCCCTAAAGTAAGTATGTACAGCACAGCACTTTCAACTGTGTAAGAAGGTCTCTTGATTTAATTAGGGAGGGATTACTTAGATGTGTAGGGAAGTGTGTTTGTGGTGAGTAGAAAAGGTTCTCAAAGGTGTAAATGTGGCTTCTTTTCATTCTGCAGTGAGGTCGCTCTAAGACACATATAAAGGGCCTTCTGAATGGTGTGGGAGGTCTCCTTTAAGTATGTGTGAGGGTCCACTGTAGTTAGTTGGAAAGACTCACAGACGTGGCTATCATATGAGGAAGGAGAATACCAAATTGCAATGGGAGTTTTCTTTGAGGATAGTAGAGGAAATCTCTGTGGTGTTTAGGTAGGCCAGTTAAAAAAGAATCATGAGAACACGCAGGTATCTAGGTGTGGCCTTTGGAAGTAAGTAGGGAGGGCTCTTT
Source organism: Sciurus vulgaris (assembly GCF_902686455.1). Lineage (NCBI taxonomy): Eukaryota > Metazoa > Chordata > Mammalia > Rodentia > Sciuridae > Sciurus > Sciurus vulgaris. Next base: position 485 of record NW_027632692.1, on the reverse strand, counting down.
GTTAAGCAGTGAGTTCGATCTGAGATGTTTGATTAGGGTTTGCTGAGGTGTGTATATAGGATTTGAAAAGGAGTATGATGTGTACTCACTTAGCTCTCTAGGGTTTTCTTTCTGAAATGTGTAAGTACAGATCACAATATGAGAAGTAAAGGCTTTTTTATGTGTCAACAATGCACTCTTATGTTTACAGGGTGGGCTCCTTGATATTTGTAGTGAGAGTCCTCTGGTCTGTGTAGTGTGACCTTGATGAAGTATTTAGAAGGATTCCACGATGCTTGTCTGAGTGCTCTTTACATTTCTGGGAAGGACCCCTGAGGTGATTTGGGAGGGATCACAGAGTTACATAGGTATGGATCTCCGTTAATGATAGCAAGAAATCAGTGAGCTGTTTGCAGAGGGCTGTTTCATGTGAGTAGTAAAAGCTTACTGAATTGAGAGGAGAGGACAAACTGATATTGATGGGAGGGCACTATGAGTTCAGGGTT
>NW_027632693.1:0-23696 GCF_902686455.1 Sciurus vulgaris | reverse complement strand
ACTGAAACAAGAGAGCAAATGCTTCTGAGAGTACAGCAATCCAGAGTGTGTGCCTGTGTAAAAGCAAACACCCTCACAAGCTAATCCTTCCCTGTCCTGGGGAAGCCAATGGATGGCAGATGCCCAGGAAGCTGCAGCTCTTTTGGCCTATACATGGCAGTGTTGTACCAGGTCTGGGTTCTGCTTCTGCAATCAACACATTCAACATCCTTGAAAGACCCATTAACCTCTGCGTTCTCATGGTGAAGAACATTAGAGACCACCGCCCATGTTTCTAAAGCAATGTCTCACAGAAACAGTGGTTTGAACCAGTTTTCCCAAGTTCTCTCCTTGGGCAGCCTCCATCTCTAGAGAAATGACAATTTCTTGAAGCTTCAGCCTTAAGAGACAGGTCCAAATGCAGAGAAACAGCCCACCATGATCACCAGGGTCCTGGTTCTGATCCTGCGATTAATTTACTGATGCCATCAGTCCATTTTCCTTCCCCTGTGGTACTTTACATCACTAAAATTCTGAATTTCCAGCTTTAAAATACTTACTACTAGAGGTACTAATATGAAAGAGACACACAAAATCCCATTCTTCTGGAAGGCTTCAGATTATAAATAACTAATCCTTCTAGACAAAGCAGACCAGAATAGAGACAGGGTGACCTGGCGGTGCACAGAGGGTGGTTGTATGTACTGCTAAAATATTGAAATTCTTCTCTTCTAGTTGGTAAATAGCTGGTGACCCAGCACTAGGTTTGCCAAATCAAATACAAAGAGCACCCCATTAAATTTGAATTTCAGATAAATCACAAATAATGTTTAAGTATGTTCTTTTTTAATTAATTTTTTATTTTTACAGATTGCATTTTGATTCATTGTACACAAATTGGATACAACTTTTCATTTCTATGATTGGACAAAAGGTAGATTCACACCACTCATGTAATTATACATATACATAGGGTGATAGTGTCTTTCCATCTCCCAGCCTCTCCCACCCCATTTACCTGTACACCATCCAAAATTTCTTCATTCTCTTCCTCCCACCAAACCCCCTTGTTATATATCATCATCCACTTATCAGAGAAAACATTTGACCTTTGGTTTTTTGGTATTGACCTATTTCACTTAGTATGATCTTTTACAACTTCATCCATTTACCAACAAATGCCATAATGGTATTCTTTTTCATGGCTGAATAATATTCCATTTTGTATATGTACTACAGTTTCTTTATCCATTGAACCATTGAAGGGCATCTCGGTTGGTTCCACAATTTAGCTGTGGTTAATTGAGCTGCTAGAACATTGATGTGGCTACATCACTGTAGTATACTGATTTTAAACCCAGGAGTGGGATAGCTGGGTCAAATGGTGGGTCCATACCAAGTTTTCTGAGGAATCTCCATACTGCTTTCCAGAGTGGCTGCACAAATTTGCAACACCAGCAATGTATGAATGTGCCTTTTCCTCCACATCCATGCCAACACTTATTATGGCTTGTGTTCTTAATAATAGCAATTCTAATGCAGTTAGGTGAAATCTTAGAGTGGTTTTTATTTGCATTTCTCTAATTACTAGGGTTGATGAGCACTTTTCATATATTTATTGATCACCTTTGTATCTTCTTCTGTGAAATGTCTGCACAGTTACTTAGCCCATTATTGATTGGTTCTTTGTATTTGGGGTGTAAAGTTTTTTTGAAGTTCTTTATAAACTTTGGAGATTAGTGCTGTGTCTAAAATATGTGTGGAAAAAATTTTCTCCCATTCTGTAGGCTGTCATATCACATTATTGATTGTTTCCTTTGATGAGAAAAATCTTTTTAGAGTCTATTCCATTAATTGATTGTTGAATTTATTTCTTATACTGTGGGGGAATCTTGTTAAGGAAGTCTTGTCCTAAGCCAATTTGTTGGAAATTCGGTCCTACTTTTCTATTTGGTGAAGGGTCTCAAGCCTAATTCCTAGATCCTTAATCCATTTTGAATTGAGCTTTGCACAGGGTGAGAGATAGGGTTTTGATTTCATTTTACTACATGTGGATTTCCAGTTTTCCCAGCACAATTTGTTGAAGAGGCTATCTTTTCTCCAGTGTTTGCTTTTGGCACCTTTGTCTAGTATGAGATAACTGTACTTATGTGGGTATGTCCCTGTGTCTTCTATCCTGTACTATAGGTCTACCTGTTTGTTTTAGTCTCAATACCATGACATTTTTGTTACTTTTTCTCTATAGTAGAGTTTAAGGTCTGGTATTGTGATAACTTCTGCATCATTCTTCCTGCCCAGGGTTGTTTTGGCTATTCTGGGTCTGTTCTCCCAGAAGAATTTTATGATTGCTTTTTCTGTTTGTATGGGAAATGTCATTGGGGTTTTAATTGGAATTGCATTAAATCTGTGTTACATCTTTGGAAGTATGACCATTTTGATAATTAATTCTGCCTATTTAAGAACATGGAAGATCTTTCCATCTTTTAAGGTCTTCTTCAATTTCTTTCTTTAAAGTTCTGTAGATTTTAATGTAGAGATCTTTCACCTCTTTGGTTAGATTGATTCCCAAGTATTTTATTTTAGACCCATATCTCTGATAAATATAGACAAAAAAATCCTTAACAAAATCATGGTAAATCATATACAAAAACAACTTCCCAATACTATAGAGCATCATTGTTTCAGATACTCGTTAGACTATATGTAACTGAGGGTATCAGGATTTCTCCAACTTTTTTTTTTAAATTCAGAAGCTGAAGACTTTATGGAAGTAGACTACTTACCCCACGATCAAAAAAATATGAATTAATTACTAAGCTAAATGAATCAAAATAACTAATCCAACTGTGACTAATATTCTTTTTAGTGCATATGGGAAACTTCCTTTTTAAAATATATTCCAAATGTTTAATTTAGAATAATTTGTACAAATTAAAAAGAAACATTGTTTAATGGCATCTGTGTCAACTGATTCTTTGAGTTTGTGAAAAAACCAAAGATCTTAATATAGGCTATAACCTAATTAATCACCGAGCATTATTCTTAAATAGCAATTGGTCTAAAAATTTGCTCAGAACAATTTAACAATGGTTAAACATAATGCAAAGTGCTTTTACTAATTTATTTACTTTTCAAGATTCTATAGTTAGAAATACAGAGTAAGAATCCTTACTCTTCCTGTCATAACTATTACAGTTTGGATCTGAAATGTCCCTCAAAGTCTTATGTGTTAACAGTTGGGTTCCTGGTACAGTATTCAGAGATGGACCTTCTGTGTAGTAGTAGGATCATGAGACTCTAACTTCATCAGTGAATTAATACATTGATTAATTAGGAAATGGTAGAAACTGTAGGAGGTGGGGTCTAGTAGGAGGAAGTAGGTGACTGAGGGTATGCCATGGAAGGGTATATCTTGCCCTAGGCTCCTTCCTCACTCTCTCACTCTGCATCCCAGTCACCATGAGGTGAGCTGCATTCTTTGTTAGACACTTCTGCCACCACATTTTTCCTTGCTTCAGGCCCAGAAACAATGGAGCCAGCAGATAATAGATTGAAACCTTTGAAACAAGGAGCCAAAACAAGTCTTTCCTCTTCTAATTGATTTCCCCAGGTATTTTGTCACAGCAACAGAAAACTTAAATAATAATTAACATAATTAAATATATTATATCCATGACCAAGGCACAAGTCTTATTTAATTTGGAATAAAAGCTATTAAGAAAAAAGAGTTTTGCTTTATCTACATTAATGATGCCTGCCAGGCCCTGTCACAGAAATGGTCTTTTACCCTTACAGAATCCCGGACTCTCCTATAGGTAGTAAAAGATGTTTCTTCCTATTGGCTTGCATCATTGAAAAATGTGAGTGGGGAGGGGGGAAGGAGCCTTATGGTTTTAGATGAAACAGATAAATCCTGGTAAATACTGATTCTGAATCCTTAATCTTAGTAAAACTAAAAGAAAATACTGCTCACACCCAAAACAGTGAATTACAATCTGTACACTTTACAAAACTTCCAAAAAGAAGTTAATTCTCAGTCTTTAGTATCTAGTTATATTGCCTACATATTAATGAGTATATTTATGTACATAATTAGCACTTCTGTTTTAAAATTTCTTTTTAGTTGTAGATGGATAAAATACCTTTATTTTATTTTTATGTATTGCTGAGAATTGAACCCAGTGCCTCACACCTAGGCAGGCAGGCACTCTACCACTGAACTACAACCCAGTCCCATATTAGCACTTCTTATATATCTTTATAAATAAAATTTGTCAAATAAAAATTCGAAGTAATTATGTTGAACCAGAAAATTGCTAGGAACTTAGATAAATTAAACCATGACTCAGAAGTAAAATTTTGGCTACAGAGAGAAACTAGGGTAGCAAAAATAACCTTTTGGACTGACATTACTATGATTATGTAAACCATACTCTACAGTCAAAAAAATCACAGTTAATAAAAAGATCAGGTGCACCCAGTTCATTACTTGTCTTCTAAAATAAATTAAAACTTGAACATTACATATAAGCTTGGATTCTTGAACTAGGACAGCCTTATTATTTCCTTCATGATCTAACTGATATTCTTCTATTTAGTAGTTTTCCCTCTTTTCTGTAAGGATTCTACATGGATTCCAGTATGTGTATATAGCATGAATATTATATGGAATCATTATTTATTCAACATTTTGCAATATTTTACAGTTATTATATTTTTGATGTTCCAGTGGTTTTTGATTTTACCAGAGGGACTTCATCTAGTTGCCATCTGTGACATTAGGAAATGTCTCTCTTAATCTTTGGACACAAGAAGGTATTCCAAGTTCGTCTTGCAACTTTATTTCCCCAACCCCAAAGCACAGATTTTTCTTTTAGAAAATGAATCTGACTTTCCTTTAGTAGGAAATGGTATTCAGAAACCAAGCTGTGGACATTATAGATGCTCACTGCTCGGATACCATTGCTTCAAGGCTCTAATAGTGGATATCATGAATTGATATAGCTATCTACAATTCCAACCCAACACCAAAGGGTTCTTTTCTAACTTTTCCCATTTCATAGTTTTGTCATCCTTTGCCAAAGTTGATAACCTTGTTCCAGAAAAAATTCAAAGCATTTACTGATTTGCTGTATCTTGTAAGGCTTACAAAACAGATTCAGAATTATTATACCAATTCCTCTGCCACCAATAGACCTAATAAATACAGTTCAAGATGTCCTCAGGATATACTCCACTATAGAAAGACAACCACTGCCTTCTAAACCTACTTGAACTAAATTTTATGTGGTTATATTATTATTTGATATATTGTTCATTTGTTCTGCTTTTGTTTTTAAGGTTAGCCTTTCCACTCTTTTTTGGATATGTAAAATAGTGGTGTGGTTTTAAAAATAACTAGATTATGATATACATATAAAAGTCATTTTTAAAAAATACTCTTAGCTATAGTTGGACACAATATCTCCATTTTACATATTTTTCACGTGGTGCTGAGAACTTAACCCACTCACTGCCTTGCACATGCTAGGTGAGTACTCTACTACTGAGTCACAACACCAGGCCTGAAAGTTCTTGTTACTTCTATGCCTCAGAGTCATTCCCATGTACCCTTAGATTAAAAATCACTTCATATTCTGCAAAATATTATTCCTGAAGGAACACTATATCAATTAATATTATCTAATACCTTTTTCCCTTAACATACTCCTTCGTACCTTGCTTTTCTCTCCCTCACATTAAAAAAAAAAAAAAATTTCCATACAAGTTCCAAGAGAAGCTCCTCACATTGAAGTCTTCAAAGTGTTCCCTTGTGATTATATGTGACTGGGTCATTCTTAATGTGGGAAAAAGGTCAAGTTATTATGAAATCATTAAACCATGTGATCAAATAATATTCCCACAAGTACACACCAGCCTTAGGAAGGGAAAGGTGTTTTTGAGAGCCATTTAGAGAAGAAGATTCCAGAAGAAGACACTTGCAGGAGGAGGTTGCTTAGTCCAGTGCCCAAATCACCTTCCTCTGCCCCAGCTGTGTAGAGTTCCAGCTTTATTCCGTAGGATCTTATCAGGACTTTGGCTGCCTCCCAGTACTGACTCACTAAATTAGTTTCTCACCCTCCCCAATTAAATTACCTTTAATAGGCATCTGAGTCATCTTTCTTTTTTACTTTTTCCTTTATCTTTTTAAACACAAGGAACAGATGAATGTGTTCTTTTTTAAGTTACTCACATGAAACAAGAAAATACATAGATAAAAATTAAATTCTGCCTTCATACTCATTTCTCCTAGAGCAGCCACTGCTAATCATATATAAATTGCTACTTGTGGCTCATTAATTTCCCACTGAACAGACTAAGGGACCTCTCCAAGATCTCTGTATCCATTCAAGAGTTAGGAATGTCTAAATGCTCTGATGTTGGATTTGTGCACAGGTACTGGCCATACAATTGAAAGTTTAAAGGTAGAGGGGATAGCAGCAGAATAGGGGTCCTTGTAAGTCAGTTTTTCTTCTGCCTGCCAATAACTATGGAGACTCATATTCTGAATCCTAAAATACCAGATAGTTGCTTTCTCAACACTGCTTGTAACTAGGAGAGAGGAGCATACCTATGTCTTTCTGTATTTCCTCAGTCTTTGTTGAACTTTTCACTTCTCTGCCAGGCAGCTGACAGCTGCTCTAGCAGCTCTGTTCATTGTACTCTGTGCCTGATGTAGTCACAAGGAACAATGAGGGGGGCTATTGCTGTTTCTCAATTGGAGTATTTAAGGAGCATTATGTAAAGTGGACCGATTTTGCTGGACTTGGTGTGTCAGCTGTAAGCTGTGTGGTACATGAGGTTCTTCATCTTTGAATCATATTAGCTCTGGGTTTTTTCTGTGCAAGGCTAAGGCCTGCATTGACCAAGGGAGGACTGGGGACACTCAGCCACTCATCCACCTCATTCTATCTCCCCAGCAAAGATGCACACAGGGTTCTGATCTTAGAAGCAGTAGAGCCACTTGCATTGGTGAACAGCATTTCCTCACCTTTGTTTCAGACTGTGGTGCCCTTCCCAATGTTCTGATAATCTGTGCTGAATAGAGATCAAGGAGCAGTTGAAAGTGAGTAGTAGTAGCAAAGGAGGCAGAAGAAGAGAAAAATGGGGAATAAGAAAAAAGATCTATGAATTTAGAGAAAACTATGTAAAGCACAAATATGACAAAGGACTTTTGACTAGAATATATAAAGAACTATAAAAATTAAATGGAAACACACAGCAACAAAAATGGCAAAAAGGCAAAAGACACGAGCAGACATTTCAGCATATTAGCACATGTAAAGAAGTTCCACATCATCAGACAGAAGGGGAATGCAAATTAAAATCACAGTGAAACACCTCTGCACTTCCATTAGACATATCAAAAGATTACCTTTTCAGAGTAGTGAGTAACTTTCATACAATGGTGGTATGAGTACAAAATGGTACATTCACTCTGGAAAAGATTTGGAAGTTTCTTATCAAGTTCAGGATACTTGTATGATCCAGAAGGCCCACCCATGGACATCTGTACCTTAGCAAAATAAAGACTTATGTTCACACAAAATCCTCTACAGGGATGTTCATAGCAGTTCTAATAGTAGTAGCCTCAAACTAAAATCAACACAAAAGTCTTTCAACTGATTAATGGAAAAACAGTGATATTTCCACTGAATGGAACCCTCAGCAAAAAATAAAGGAATGAGCCAGGCATGATGGCCCACACCTGTAATACCAGCATCTCTGGAGGCTGAGACAGTAGTTTCAAAGCCAGCCTCAGCAACAGCAAGGCACTAAGCAAATAAGTGAGACCCTGTCTCTAAATAAAATACAAAATAGGACTGGGGATGTGGCTCAATGGTCGAGTATCCCTGAGTTCAATCCCCAGCACCCAAAAATATAAAGAAAGAAGTGAACTATTGATGTGTGGAACAATTTGGACAAATTTCATAGTCATGTGTTGAGTGAAAGAAGCCAGTCCTTACTAGTTAAGTATTATAAGATTCTGTTCCTATGACATTGTCAGTAAGACAAAACTATGGTGATGAATAGATTGGCAGGTGCCAGGCTTGTTTGGGGGAAAGATGTGATGGTAAAGAGAGAGCATAAGGAAGGTTTTGCAAGAGACAAAACTTGTGTTCTGATTATGGTGATGGCTACACTAACCTTAACATGTTAGTAGTCACAGTTTTTACCAGAAGAAAACAGCAGTTTCACTTTATACTCATTAAACAAACAACAAAAGTCCAAGGACTGAGCAAACTGGATGATGAAAAACAGGGGTTCTGTTGTTTCCTAGCAGAAGGAAGTCAGTTGCTCAAACTTTTAACAACAATCTGTTTTCCATGGAAATGCAGGATTCTTTTCTTAAGTCTTATACGTACATTACAGTTAGAAGTCCCAGGTACATGGTCTCTTGGGTTGCCTTTCCTTGCTCACAGTCTATCCTTGGTGCTTTCTCCCTTGGTACTGGAAAGAACAAGACTTATCTTCAGACCTGTGAACTGAGTGACTTACAGAGTTTCCCCCACATTAAGGGAGGAACAAAGACTGGAATTCCCCTATAATACCAACATGAGAAGCCACGGGATGCTTACCCTCCTGTTCAGTGTCTCCATATAAAAAGGGGAAAATCCCATGATATTGTCAGCTTAATTGGAGATTGTTAAGAAAAAAGCAGCAAGTTTCTTAATTCAGTTGATTTGGATTCAAGCCAAGGCTGCTATGGCCACAACTAACCATTCATAACATGAACACAGAGCAAGGTGGTTCATCTTCTGTGTTTGGAGGCTGTGAACTGAAGATAATCTATGTTTCCCAGTCTGGGGAGACTGGTGGAGGGACTGTGCTCATCATCGGACAGAGATACTTTAAGCTAGGGCAGTTCTGGTGGGAAGAGAGGAAGGGGCATCTCTTAGAGAAAAAGTACTGAATTTCAGTCTTCAAAAGGAGTGAAGCCTGGCCATTAGCAGAAAAGGATGGTTGGCCTCAAAAAGGGAACAAAAGTCTATGAAAAAACTTGCAGATTCATTAAAATCATAGGTTTATGGTAAAGGCTCTTTATGTGGAGGAGGTGGAAAACCTGATATGGAAACTTCAAAGAGGAAAGTCTTCATGGTGATGCAGAAGCCCACTGGTTAACCTGACTACTACTACCCCCAGTGTGGCTGTCCTGTAATCCCACAGGGGGATCCACCCTGGCATCTCCTTCTGGACTAGTCCTTGAGGATCTTCAGGACCTTGGTGCCCATGTCCTCTGAAGCTCTGTCCTGCAAGCAGTTGCCCTGCAAGGAGAGAGAAGTGGGAAGGAAGCTGCTTGCTAGGAAATTCCAAGAAATCCAGCAACATCCTGACTTGGCTCTTAGTCACTAACAAACCTATCCTATTCTCCCAATAATGACAGAAAAGCTCACACGAACAAATGCTTGAAGATTAGGTAGAGTCAGGTTACCTAGCATGCTCAAAACTCTGGGTTCTGTCTCCACACTATAAAGGAGGGAGAGAGGGATACAGGGGTTGAAGGCATTAAAATCAAACACAGAAATGCTGCAGAATTAGGACACTACGTGACAGGAAAAGGCAGTAAAATTATCTTGTGAATGACTGATTTCTTCATATTTCTATCTCTCCCACTCTCACCTTTGCTTTTTGGGGCATCTTTTCTTTCTCCATAAGCTACCTTCCTTCCATCTTCACCACCATTTCAGACTTTCCAAAGAAAGTTGTGATAACCACTTGTATTTTGTAGTCTTGTAGGTGCTGAAAGTTTCAAAATGAGAGAGATTTGGTGGTGATCATTTTAGTGGTGATCATTACACTAAAGCTTCTTCTACAATCAGGAGATAAAAATCTGCACACATGGATGAAGGGATTAAGGAGCCTGAGAAAAAGCATTGCTTACATGCTTTATTTTCTGTTCAGAGAAGCACAGGGAAATGACTGTATCACAAGATATGTGTGTGTGTGTGTGTGTGTGTGTGTGTGTGTGTGTGTGTGTGTTAGAAAGAGAGGGAGGGGGCAAGAGAGAGAGAAATAGAGAAAAATCTCTGATTATAGGATTTAATGGCCACAGCTATTTTCAGTGTTGCAGACATTTTATGCCCAGTGTGTAAATTCTTGGTCCCTCCCCCACCAGGATTCTGTGGCAGAATGCCTTTTTATGGAGCATTTATTTGGTGCTCTCAGGTGCCAGGTACTGCACTAGGGGAGGGGTGGCATGTGGAACAAAGTCCAGTTGCCTGACTTGTGGACTCCATCTCTGGAGGTATAGAGGCAGCATATAGAGGCACAACCATGTCCCTCCTACATGCTAGACTATTGGGTCCTGGGAGACTGACAGTGAATTTGAAAAGTAAAGTGTTCTGAAGAATGGCAGATGGGTTATATCAGACCAAGGGTCTATGACTGTGACCTGCAATAAGGCAGTTTCTGAGGGAAGAGGAATAGGTGGAGGTCATGGATTAGCATTTGGGTGTCAAGTGACTCAGCCATTTATGTCCAAAACTAAATTTGACCAAAGACAAGTCTGCAGTACCAGTGGATTTTGAAAGTGTTTTCAGAGTAGAATAAGGAGTTGTGGAGCATCTTCTCCACCTACAGTAACAACTTATGATTCCACAGTGTTTTTTCTCTGTGCTACAATCAGCACGTGGCTGTTAATGGAAAAGATAGGTGGTTCAAGGCCATATCAGGATTCTTTAGTCCTCATCTAGATTCTTATTCAGCTTCTGATTCTTTCTCAAAGTTTACCATTCTCTGAAGATTCCTTTTCTCTTTCATCCTGTAACCCTCCATTTCTCCTGGTCTCCTTCTCCTTTGACCTGTGGTTGCTGCTGGGATGTTGTGAGGGCTCAACAGTTGTATTCACTGAGTTATGCCCTGTGAAGTGGTTTCTTCCTGTACTACCAGATGCCACTGTTCTCTCTTCCCTATTCAGAGCACAAAGGCTACCTCAACCTATCTGGATTCCAGGGAATATTTAGGGCTCATTCATGGAAATAAGAATTAACTCTGAATCCAGATTGGTGCACCCTAAAAGGAGTATTTACTTTGCCATCACAGGATGCCACCAACTTTGATTTGGGGCTGTCCCATCCTGACATTTGTTTAAGAATACTTGTAGGTTTAGATATTAATTGAGCAGATTGTACAGAGTTTCCACATACTTCTGTCCATGCACACATTTTTCCTATTATTAGCACCTTGTTTTAATATGTATACTTGTTAAAATTGATGAAAAATATTTTATATCTTTATTAATTAAAGTGCATGTTTTAAATTAGATATTATTTTTGTGCTGAATTTTTCTGTGGGTTATGACAAATGTGGAATGCCTTTAACCCCATTACAGTTTCATATAGAATATTTTTACTACTGAAAATTTCTCTGTGTTTCACCAGTTTATCCTCCCTTCTTTCTCACCCTTGGAAACAGCTTATCAATTTACTATTGCTATGGTTTTGACTTTTCCAGAATATCCTAGAGTTGGAATGGGATGTCAGATAGTATATGAATTTTAACACTGACTTCTTTCTCACATTAGACAAAGTTCCTCCATGTTCTTTCATGGCTCCATAGCCCACTACATTCTGTTTCTTAATATTCTTCCATTGTAGGGATACACTACAGTTTGTTCATACATAACTTAGTGAAGGACATCTTGGTTACTTCTAGTGTTTTGAAAGTTATGAATAAAATGACTGTAAGCACTCATGTGAAGTTTTCTTGTGAATATCCTTGAAAATCTAGCCAGAGCAATTTGGCAGACCAGAAAATTTAAAAGGATATAAATAGGAAGAGAAGAACTCAAGCTATCAATATTTGCTGATGACATTATGCTATATTTAGAGAATCTATGAAACTCCACCAGAAGATTTCTAGAACTAGAATTTCTGAATTCACAAATTTATTCAGCAAGATAGTAGGTTATAAAGTCACCACACATAATCTAATGCCTTTCTATTCATAAGTGATGAATCTTCTGAAAGTGAAATTAGAAAAAGTACTTCATTCACAACAGCCTCAAAAATATAAAACACTTGGTAATCAATCTAACAAAGAGATGAAAGATCTGTACATGATAACTACAGAACCCTACAGATAGAAATTTCAAAAAGCCTTAGAAAGATATTCCATATTCTTGAGTAGGCAGAATTAATATTGTCGAACTGCCCATACTTCAAAAGGCACTATGTATATTTAACACAACTCCAATTAAAATTTTAATGACATTCATCATAGAAATAGAGAAATTCATTGTGAAATTAATCTGGAAGCATTAAATACCAAGAATAGCCAACACAATCCTGGGTGGGAAGAGTGATGCAGGAGATATCACAGTACCAGACTTAAATTCTACTATTGAGCAATAGTAACAAAAATTACATGGTATTGGCACCAAAATAGACAGGTAAACCAAAGGTAGAGAAAAGAAGACACAGAGACAAACCCACATAAATACATTTACCTCATCCTAGATAAAAGTGCTAAAAACTTCCAAAGGAAAAAAGCCTTTTCAACAAATGGTGCTGAGAAAACTGGAAATCCATATGCAGTAAAATGAAATTGCAACTGTATCTCTCACCCTGTACAAAACTCAACTCAAAATGGATCAAGAACCTAGGAATTAGACCAGAGATGGTTCACTTAAATCATCATGATGGGTTAGGACAAGACTTTTTAAAATAGGCTCTCAGTAAGAAATAAAAGCAAGAATCAAAAAATGGGATGGATTCAAACTTAAAAGCTTTTTCTCAACAAAGGAAACAATCCATAATGTGAAAAAAAAAGCCTACAGAGTGTGAGAAAATCTCTCCTACATGCACATCAGATAGAGCACTAATATCAAAAATTTATAAAAAAACTTGCAAAATTTACACCAAAATTAGAAACAACCAAAAGAGTACATGGGTTAAGAAACTGGGCAGACACTTCACAGAAGATATAGAGGTGATGTACAAATATATGAAAAATTACACCTCATCTCGAATAATTAGAGAAATTCAATTAAAAGTTACCCTAAGATTTTATCTAACTCCAATTAGAATGGTAATTATCAGGAACACAACAATAATAAATGTTGGTGGGGTTGAAAATTGTTGCAGTCACTCTGGAAAGCAGTATGGAGATTCCTCAGAAAACTTGAAATGGACCCACCATTTGACCCAGCTATCCCACTCCTCGGTTTATACCAAAAGGACTTAAAATCAGCATACTACAGTGACACAGTCACATCAATATTTATAGCTGCTCAGTTCGTGATAGCAAGATTGTGTAACCAATGTAGATTCTCTTCATTTGATGAATGGATAAAGAAATTGTGTTATATATACACAATGGAATACTACTCAGTCATATAGAAGAATAAAATTATGGCATTTACTGGTAAATGGATGGAGTTGGTGGATATAATGCTAAGCAAAATATGCAAATCCAACAAAACTAATGGCTGATTGTCTTATCTAATAAGTAGGTGATGAGACATAAAATGGGGGTATGAGGGTAGGTGAAGAATGGAGGCAACTTTGAATTGTGTAGAATAAATGGGGTTGGAGGTGGTGGGGAAAGAGAGATAGTGGACTGAGACAGACATTATTACCCTATGTTCATGTATGATTACACTTTGGTGTGAGTCTGCATTGTGTACAACCATAGAAACAATAGTTGTACCCCATTTGTGTACAATGAATCAAAATTCAGTCTTTAATATATATATATATATACTTTAAAATATTGCCTTTTGAGGGTATATTTGTCAATATTGATGTATCAATTTTGGTGGGTCAATGTAGATTCATTCATATCAACCATAGGGGTAAATTTATTGACTACCCATTGGGGTAGATTTTTCAAAATCAACTCTTTGGTGTATATTAGTCAATATTGATTCATTGGTGTCGATTTTTTCCTATTGACCAAACTGAATAGATTCCTCAATATCAACTCAAATGTTTTGAATCATTGACATCAACTCAACTCAGTAGATTCATTGAAACAAACTAATCAGTCTAGATTTGGCTACATTGACACATTGTGGTAGATTCATTGATATCCACTCATTGGTGTAGATTTGTCAATGTATTCCCATCAGTGTATACTCATAGATATCAACAAGAAGGTGTAGGTTCATTGAAATCAATTCTGGTTTACATTGGTCAATAAAGCCTCAATGACGTAGATTCATCAATATTAACCTGTCAGTCTTCATTCATCAATATTGACTTGACAGGGTAGATTTATTGATATCTGCTCATTGGTGTAGATTCATTGACATCTACTCATTGGCATAGATTTGTAGATAACAACCATAAGGGGTACGTTTGTTAATATCAACCCATCAGTGTAAACTCAAAAATATCTACTAGTTGGTGTAGATTCATTGATATTGACCTCTCAATGTAGATTTGCCAGGATCTATTCTTCAGTGCAGACTCAGTGATATTGACCAATTAGGGAAGATTAATCAATATTGACCTGTCATGAGAGATTTGATGATATTAACTCAACAGAGTGAATTCATCAATTTTAACTCACTGGTAGAGATTCATAAAGATTGACTCAACTGGTTATTTTCATTGGTATTGTTATGTTAGTGTTAATTTGTAAATGTTGATTCATTGATATTGACCCATCAGGGTAAATCCTTCAATATTGAGTTTTCTGTGCATATTCATCAATATCAACCTGTTGAAATAGATTCATCAATATCAACACTTTGTTGTAGATTTGTCAATATTGAATCATCAGGATGGATTTGCCCATATTGACCCATCAGGCTTCATTCCTCAATATCAACTCTATTGGTTAGATTCATTAATATCAACTCTCTGGGCTTAGCATAAATAGCCTTTACAATGTTCAGGTATGTTCCTATTATACCTATTTTTTCTAGTGTTTTGAGCATGAAGGGTGTTATATTTTGTCGAATGCTTTTTCTGCATCAATTGAAATAAACATATGATTCTTATCCTTAAGTCTATTGACATGATGAATTATGTTTATTGATTTATGAATGTTGAACCATCATTGTATTCCAGGGATGAACCCCACTTGATCGTGGTGCACAATTTTCTTAAAATGTTTTTGGATACGGTTTGCCAATATTTTGTTAAGAATCTTTGCATCTATATTCATCAAGGATATTGCTCTAAAATTTTCTTTCCTTGATGTGTCTTTTCCTAGATTGGGTATGAGGGTGATATTAGCTTCATAGAATGAGTTTGGTAGGGTACCCTCCTTTTCTATTTCCTGGAATACTTTGAGAAGTATTGGAATGAGTTCTTCTTTGAAGGTCTTGTAGAACTTGGCTGAGAATCTGTCTGGTCCTGGACTTTTCTTGGATGGTAGATTTTTAATGGCTTCTAATATTTCATTGCTTGATATTGATTTGTTTAAATTGTGTATGTCCCTCCTGGTTTAGTTTGGGATTTTTAATGGCTTCCTCTATTTCATTGCTTGATATGGATCTGTTTAAATTGTGTATGTACTCCTGCTTCAGTTTAGGAGGTGCACATGTCTCTAGAAATTTGTCAATGTCTTCGGGAGTTTCTATTTGTTGGAATACAGATTTCCAAAGTAGCTTCTCATTATGTTCTGTATCTCAGTGGTGTCTGTCGTGATATTTCCTTTTTCATCATGAATTTTAGTAATTTGAGTCTTCTCTCTCCTTCTCTTTGTTAGTGTGGCTAAGGGTTTTTCTAGTTTGTTTACTTTCTCAAAGAATCAACTTTTTGTTTTGTCAATTTCTGAATAGTTTCTTTTGTTTCAATTAGTTTTGTTCAATTAGTTTCTTTTGTTTCAATTGAATAGTTTCTTTTGTTTCACGCTCGGTATGCTAAGCCCATGGCCAACATCATTCTTAATAGAGAAAAACTGAAACCATTACCTTTAAAAGCAGGAACAAGACAGGGATGTCCTCTTTCACCACTTCTATTCAACATTGTCCTCGAAACTCTAGCCAGAGAAATTAGGCAGACCAAGGAAATCAAATGGATATGAATAGGAAAAGAGGAACTTAAGCTGTCACTATTTGCGGTTGACATGATTCTATATTTAGAGGTTCCAAAAACCTCCTCCAGAAAACTTCTCGACCTCATCAATGAATTCAGCAAAATAGCAGGCTATAAAATCAATACGCATAAATCTAAAGCATTTTTATACCCAAGCGACAAAACAGCTGAGAGGGAAATGAAAAAACAACCCTATTTGCAATAGCCTTAAAAAAAAAATAACATGCTTGGGAATCAATCTAAACAAAGTGGTAAAAGATCTCTACAATAAAAACTACAAAACTTTGAAGAAAGAAATTGAGGAAGACCTTAGAAGATGGAAGGATCTCCCATGTTCTTGGATAGGCAGATTTAATATTGTCAAAATGGCCATACTACCAAAAGTGCTATACAGATTCAATGCAATTCCAACTAAAATCCCAATGATGTACCTTACAAAAATAGAGCAAGCAATCATGAAATTCATCTGGAAGAATAAGAAACCCAGAATAGCTAAAGCAATCCTTAGCAGGAAGAATGAAACAGGGGGTATCACAATACCAGAACTTCAACTATACTACAAAGCAATAATAACAAAAACAGCATGGTATTGGCACCAAAATAGACAGGTAGATCAATGGTACAGAATAGAGGACGCAGACAAAAACCCAAATAAATACAATTTTCTCATACTAGACAAAGGGGCCAAAAATATGCAATGGAGGAATGATAGCTTCTTCAACAAATGGTGGTGGGAAAACTGGAAATCCATATGCAACAGAATCAAAATAAACCCCTATCTCTCACCCTGCATAAAAAAATCAACTCACAATGGATCAAGGACCTTGAAATCAGACCAGAGATCCTGCATCTTATAGAAGAAAAAGTAGGTCCAAATCTTCCCCTTGTTGGCTTAGGATCAGACTTCCTTAACAGGACTCCCATAGCAAAAGAAATAAAAGCAGAAATCAATAACTGGAATAGATTCAAACTAAAAAGTTTTCTCTCAGCAAAGGGAACTATCAGCAATGTGAAGAGAGAGCCTACAGAGTGGGAGAATATTTTTGCCACTCATACTTCAGATAGAGCACAAATTTCCAGAATATATAAAGAACTCAAAAAACTCTACATCAAGAATACAAATAACCCAATCAACAAATGGGCAAAGGATATGAACAGACACTTCACAGATGAAGATCTACAAGCAATTAACAAACATATGAAAAACGTTCACTATATTTAGTAAGAGAAATGCAAATCAAAACTACACTAAGATTCCATCTCACCCCGATTAGATTGGTGATTATCAAGAACACAAGCAACAATAGGTGTTGGCGAGGATGTGGGGAAAAGGTACACTCATACATTGCTGGTGGGGCTGCAAATTAGTGCAGCCACTCTGGAAAGCAGTGTGGAGATTCCTTAGAAAACTTGGAATAGAACCACCCTTTGACCCAGCTATCCCACTCCTTCGCCTATACCCAAAGGTCTTCAGATCAGCACACTACAGAGATACAGCCACATCAATGTTCATAGCTGCTCAATTCACAATAGCCAGATTGTGGAACCAACCTAGATGTCCTTCAATTGATGAATGGACAAAGAAACTGTGGTATATATATACAATGGAATATTACTGAGCCATAAAGAATGATAAATTTATGGCATTTGCTGGCAAATGTATGAAATTGGAGAATATCCTGTTAAGTGAGATAAGCCAATCTCAAAAATCCAAAAGATGAATGATCTCACTGATAAGCAGATGATGACACCAAATGTTTGGTGGGAGGGGGGCAAGAATGGAGGAAGGAAGGACTGTATAAAGGTAAAAGAGAGGTGGGAGGGGTGGGGTGGAAGGAAAAATATAACAGAATGTATCAAACATCATTACCCTATGTAAATGTATGAATATGCAAATGGTATGTTTTTACTCCATGTACAAACAGAAACAACATGTATCCCATTTGTTTACAATAAAAATAAATTTAAATTAATAAAATATCAACTCTCTGATTAGATTCACCAATATCAACTTAACTGGTTCAATTTATCAAAATGTACTCAGTGGGGTAGATTTGTCTATATCAACAAATGGGGTTATACTTGTTGATAGCCCTTTGGTGTAGATGGATCAAAATAAGCTTGTCAAAGAAGAGTAATTCATATCAAACCATTTAGATTTTTCAATATTGACTCTTCTTGTTAGATTCATCATTATCAACCCATCTGTATAGATTCATCACAATTGACTCATCAGCATATATTCATCAATGGTGACACTTCAGTGTATATTCTTTGATATTGATGAGTCTATTGATTTGATGATGTAGGTTCATTGATATAAACTTATGGGGTAGAGCCATCAATATTGAATCACCTATGTAGATTAATTCATGTAGATTCATCAGTTTTGATACATCACTGTAGACTCCTCAAATTTGACTCAAAGGTTATATTTGCCAATATTTATTTATCAGTGTAGATTCATCTATACTGACTCTTCAGGGTAGATTTTTTTAATATTGATTCTTTGAGATAGATTCCTCAACATTGATCCATCAGGGCAGATTGATTGATATTGACTGGACTGGGTAGATTTGTTGGTATCAACTCATCAGTGTATATATGTTGATATTGATATGTCAATGTAGACTGGAGTAGATTTATAGACAATGACTCATTGATATTGATGCATAAACATTGATTCATTGATGTAGATTCACTGACATCAAACTAACAGTGTACATTTTTCAATATTGACCATTGTAGTAGATTTGTTGATATTGGCTTGTTATGGATTCTTCATTTCAAATCGATGGTGTTGACTTATTAATATTGATTCCTCAGATAGATTTGTTGATATGGACTCATCAGTGAAAATTCATCAGAAGCAATCACCAGGGTAGTTTTATAGATGTCAAATCAATGGTGGATTCATTGATATCAACCCATCATATATATTTGTTGATATTGATTTGAAGGCATGGATTCATTAATATTGACTTTTCAGTGTAGACCAGTCGATAAAGATTCAATGGGGTATATTCATCAATATCAACTCAACAGGGTAGATTTATCAATATCAACTTGTCAGGGTAGATTTGTTGATATCAACCATAGGGGTAGATTCACACTGACATTGTCATGTCAGTGTGCATTTGTCAATAATAACTAAATGGGGTAGATTTGGCCATATCTACTCAATGGATATGATTTGTCAATATCTGCTCATCATTGTAGATTCATCAATATCAACTCATAGGGGTAGATTGATCAATCTAATGGATTGATATTGATGAACACACCCAGAAGAGTTGATATTGAAAAACTGTCAGTGTAGATTCATTAATATCTACTTGTTGGTGTAGATTAATTGATATCAACCCTTAGGGGTAGATCAATCAAAATTAACCAGTCATTGTAGATTTGTCGATGTTCATATGTCAATATTGATTTGTCGATTTAGATTCCTTGATATTCACCTGAAAATGTAGATTTTTCAATATCAACTCTTCTGGGTGTATTCATCAATATCAATCCATTAGTGTGTATTTGATAATATCTATCACTGGGGAAGATTCATTGATATTTAATCATCAGGATACATTCATCCATATCAACCTATTGGGGTAGTAGCAGGAGTAATGGAATTGGTGAAACATTGTAATTGTCTAGCATAAGAGTTCCTCTATTCCCAGAAGATTTGTGACTGAAATCAATAATAGAGCTGAAAGGACTTTTGCACAGAGGCTCCTCATGCAGGGTTTTACCACAGCAGCTAAACATTCTGTGCACTTGCACAGGAAAATTCCTAGGCACCAGTCATGCCACAGTCATGAGGTCATCAGAGACCCCCAATCTCAATCACTACTTTCCCATCCTGTCACCACTCTGCACAGAAATAAACTCATTTGGATAGATTCATCTATATCAACCAATGGGGATAGATTTGTTGATATCAACTCAATGGGTTAGATTTATCAATATTGATTCAATTGATTTGATTGGTTAGATTTGTCAAGATCAATTCATTGGGATAGACACATCAATTTTTACTCATTGGATTGATTCATCAATATTGACTTGATGGCATAGATTTATTGATATGGACCCATAAGTGTAGACTTATCAATATGAAACTGTAGGGATAGATTTGTCCATATCAACACATCAGTGTAGATTCATCAATATCAACTTTTTGGGTAGATTTATTGATATTGATGTGTTGATATTTATTCATTGATGTGGATTCATCATTATTGACTCATCAGTGTAGATGCATAGATATCAACTCATCAGAGTAGATTGTTGATATCAATTCTTCAGTGTAGATTTATAGATATCAACTCATTTGTGCTGATTTGTTGAAATTAAACCTATGGAGTAGATTCATCAATATTGACCTGTCAAGGTACATTTGTCAACATCAACCCATCAATGTAGTTTGGTCAATATTGACCCATTGGGTTAGATTTGTTCATATCAACACAGTGTGTTAGATTTGTCAATATAATAAAAATGTAGATTCACAAATATTGACTTGTTGTGGTAAATTGTTCATTATCAATGATATGATGTAGATTTATTGATGCCAACCTTTTGGGTAGATTTGTGGATATCAACTTGTCAGTGTAGATCATCAATATTGACCCATTGGTGTACAGTCATCAATATCAATCCATCAAGATAGATTTACTTTATTGACCCTTTGAAGTATATTTGCCAATATAGACTCTTTGGTGCATATTCATTGTTATTGACTTGTCTGTGTAGATTTTTTCACACCAACTCATTGTAGTAGAACAGTCAATAACAACTTGATGGGATATATTCACTGATGTAAATCATAGGTATTGATTCACTGATATTGATTTATTGGTGTAGATTCTTGGATATCAACCAATTGGAGCAGATTCATTGATATTGACTCTTCAGTGTAGATCCATCAGATCAACCCATTGGGCTAGATTCATGAATATCAACTTGAAGGAGTGGAATCATTGACACTGACCTGTGTATGTTGATTTATCTATATTGACTCATCAGTGTACATTTATTGATATTGAACAATCCATGTTGATTCATCAGATATTGATTTGTCAGTTTTGATTCATAGATGTAGTTTTATTTACATTGAAACATCAGGGTATATTCATCAATATCAACTTTTCTGGATAGATTCATTGTTAATGACCTAAGGGTAAATTTGTTCATATTGACTTTTTGGTGTATATTCATCAATATTGAATCATTGGTGTAGATTCTTTCATATCTGCCCATTGGGTTAGATTCATCAAAATGGTTTCAATTGGGTGGGCTTGACAATATCAATATATCAGTGTAGATTCTTTAATATTGACCCATTGGTCTAGATTCAGTGATACTGACTCGAAGGTGTAAATTCATCAATGTCACCTTAAAAATGCAGAGTCATCGATATCTATCTGTGAGTACAGATTCATCAATATTGACTCAAAAGTTTAGATTCATAAACATTGACACTTTGGTGAAGAAACATCTATGTGAATCCCTCAGCATAGATTTGTTGATATTGACCCATAGCCATACATTCATCAATATTGAGACATTGATGTAGATTTGTTGATATCAACTTGTTGGGGTATATTGTTCAATATTGATTGGCTGATATCAACTCTTCAATGTAGATATGTAAATACTGATTTAATGGGGAAGGTTTGTCAATATTTACTCACATGTGTAGATTTGTCGAAATTGGACCATCAATGTAGATTCATGGATTATCACTCATCAGGTTAGATTCATTAATATCTACTCACTGGTGTAGATTTGTTGATATCAACACATTGTGGTAGCTTCATCAATATTGACTCAATGGGGTTTATTTGCTGATATTGACACATTGATGTAGATTCATTGATATGGACATTGGGGTTTATTTGTTGATATCAACTCAGTGGATTTGTTGATATTGATGGGTTGATATTTATTCATCATGTAGATTTGTCAATATTGGCTCAACATGGTACATCCATCAATATTGACTCACCATGATAGATTCTTGATATCCACAATTGTGTATAGTTTTGTTGATATCAACCCATTAGGGTAGATTTGTCATTATCAACCAGTAATGATAGATTCTCTGATATCAACTAAACTGGGTAGATCCATCAATATTGATTTGTTGAAATCAATTGATGATGTAGATTCATCAATATTGACTAATCCATGTACATTGGTTGATATTGATATGTCTGGATAGATTTGTTGATATTGACTCTGGTGGAGATTTGTAGATATCAACTTTTAGGGGTAGATTCATCAATATTGATTTATCAGTATGGATTTGTCAATGTAGATTCATTGATATCAACCCATTGGTGTATATTTTTTGATATCTACACATCTGGGTACATTCATCAATATCTACCCTTCTCATCAGTGTAGATTCATTTATATCAAACCATCAGGGTAGATTCATCAATATCAACCCATCAGAATAGATCCATCAATATCAATGGTTTGATGTAGATTCATTGATATCAATACTTTGGTGTAGATTCATTGATATCAACTCATCAGATTAGACTCATCAATTCCAACCTATGTAGATTTGATGATAAAACTTGACTTATTTGGTTTGTCAATATTCACTCAATGGTGTAGATTTGTAGTTATAAACTTGGAGGGGTAAATTCATCAATATTGCTTTATTGATATGGATTCATCAATGTATCAATTCATTGGACTGTATGTGTTAATCTTTACTCTTCTGGGTATATTTGTCAGTATCTACCAATTGATGTAGATTCATCAATATTGACTCATTGGAGAAGATTCATCCATATCAGCCCAATGTATAGATTCATCAGTTTTTATTCTGGGTATATTCATTGACATCAACCCTTCATTGTAGATTAATCAAAATCAACACATCAGTGTAGATGCATTGATATTGTTAGTCAATATCAGTTTTTCAATATAGATTTGTTGATATTGACTTGATAGGGTAGATTCATTAATATTGATTCATCATGGTAGATTCATTGGTATTGACTTTTCCCCTTAACATGTACTTTTATAAATGCTTATTTTATTTCTGTTAAATCTAGTTCTTCTAATTTTAACTTATGGTATCCATGACATCCAAGCTTTTAGATCAACATACCTAACATTTTAAGTCATTATTTTTTGCTGAAGGCACATTCTATAAGAAATAGATATTACACTTTAACCATTTTAGAGAAATCAACACTATATTGATTGCTTGATCACTTAGAGAAATGAATAGTTAAGTAAATTTAAAAACATTCTTATTTTTATGTATTTAGCCAGTTTTACTCATGTGAACAGAAAAGCATTCGGGTCCATTTTATTGTAAATTTATTAATGCTTATTATATATATATATATATATGTCACCATATATATTTGGCACCATATACATAATATATATACAAAAGCATATATGTAGATACAACATACAATAAACAGGTATGCACACATATGCACAAAATTGATATAAACAAAGAATTTATAGTTTTAGATATCCAGTTATGAAACAAAATAGCTTCAGATGTTTATTGCACAGAATATCATATATAACCACTGAGAAATTAAAATAAATTTTTATATAACATGCATAGGACCTGTGCAGTTGGAGACATAAAGTGTAGAATCTACCAGCCATGGGGAAGACTAAAATCGAAGGTTCATGTAGGATACTCAT
>NW_027632694.1:0-58643 GCF_902686455.1 Sciurus vulgaris | reverse complement strand
AGCATGCAAAAATGGAGAAAGAGTTTCTGAGGGAACAGGTAAACAAAAGGAAAAGAGAGCAAGAAAAGTAAAGAAATAAAAACTTAAATTTTTTCAATAAAGATATAAAAGAAAATCTACAGTATAACAGTCATATAGTCATGAAACCGCCCAGTGTTCAGTCGCCTGATGCATGAGAGGTACCTGACAATAAGCTGCAAGCCTCCAGCAGACATCTCAGGATGGAATTTGCTCCACCTACAAAATCAGAGCTATGGCTTTCAGGATTATCCAAGATGGCCACTCTGGCTTCCAAATGTGTTGGCAAATGGGGAGCTGCAGCTCAGGTTGTGGAGGTTTGCAGCTGGAGGTCTTGGAGGTGGGATGCAGTTGGTCAGGCAGGGGTCCTGGTGGTCAGATGTGTTTGATGTGGAAGTGGGATCCTGGAGGCCAGGTGCAGTCAGTCGGTATGGGGTCCCAGTTATAGGGTGCAGTCAGTTGGTCTGGGGGTCCTGGCAGCAGGGAGCAGTCAGTCGATCTTTGGGCCCCAGAGGCAGGGAGAGATCGGTCGGCCTGAGGGATCCTTGAGATGGGGCTCAGTCAGTCCAGCCAGGGTTCCTATGGGGCTTGGCTGTTGTCTCAAAATGGCAGCAGACAAGTGTAATCAAACCTGCAGGTACTTTAAAAGTGAACTTCCAGGCAATGGCAGGAAGCTGGTGCTCCACTGGCGGTGGGCGATCAGTTTGCTGACTGTGTTCAGATGATCGGGAGGTGAACGTCATATGTATGCACTTTTGAGAACCCTCAATACACACCACAGAGAAGTCTTTCAACTCACAACAAAGGCTCTTTCTATACACCACAAATGCTTACCCTGATCCAGAACCTAAAACTTACCCTAGTTCCAACCATAACCCTGAACTCATAGTGCCCTCCCATCAACATCAGTTTGTCCTCTCTTCTCAATTCAGTGAGCTTTTACTACTCACATCAAACAGCCCTTTGCAAAAAACTCACTTATTTCTTGCTATCATTCACGGAGCTCCATACCTATGTAACTCTGTGATCCCTCCCAAATCACCTCAGGGGTCCTTCCCAGAAATGTAAAGAACACTCAGACAAACATCATGGAATCTTCCTAAATACCTCATCAAAATCACACTACACAGATGAGAGGACTCTCACTACAAATGTCAAGGAGCCCACCCTGTAAACATAAGAGTGCATTGTTGACACATACAAAAGCCTTTACTTCTCATATTGCTATCTGTACCTACACATTTCAGAGAGAAATCCCTAGAGAGCTAAGTGAGTACACATCATACTCCTTTTCAAATCCTATATGCACACCTCAGCAAACCCTAACCAAACATCTCAGATCAAATTCACTGCTGAACAAAGAGCCCTCACTACTTACTTCCAAAGGCTACACCTAGACACTTGAGAGTTCTCATGATTCTTTTTTGACTGGCCTCCCTAAACACCACAGAGATTTCCTCTACTATCCTCTAAGAAATCTCCCATTGCAATTCGGTGTTCTCCTTCCTCATATCATAGCCACCTCTGTGAGCCTTTCCAACTAACTACAGTGGGCCCTCGCACATACTTAAAGGAGCCCTCCCACACCATTCAGAAGGCCCTTTATATATGCCTTAGGGAGACCTCACTACACAATAAAAAGAAGCCACTTTTACACCTCTGAGAACCTTTTCTACTCACCACAAACACACTTCCCTACACATCTAAGTAATCCCTCCCTAATTAAATCAAGAGACCTTCTAACACACTTGAAAGTGCTATGCTGTACATAATCACTTTAGGGACATTTCTTCCTCCCTTCCTTGAGAAACAACCAAATAATTCAGAAAGTCCTTCTTACCCTCCAATCAAATTGATAAATTATTCCCCTTATGGGATTAGCTGAGTGGTAACTGAAGGCAGGAAGTTGTTAATGGAGGAGATGTGTCATCGGAGTCATGTGTTTTGGGTATATATTGTGTATCTGGTGAGTGAGTTTCTCTTTCTGCTTCATTCATATTAGCCACTTTCCTACACCACACACTTCTTCCATGATATTTAACCTCATCTCAATGCCCAATCAATGGGCCAGCTCTCCATGGACTGACATCTCACACTGTGAACCCGCAAATAAAATTTCCCTGCTTTAAAGTTGGTCTGATCAAGTCTTTTAGTCACAGCAGAGAAAAAACTGATGTAAACACAGACAGAGCCCTTTTCATAGGACTGTTTACATAAAGTACAAAGAAAGCACATTGAAAACACATTATAAAAAGGTAAATGTACATGCTCCAAAGTTAATATTTCTGACTATGTGTATATACAGTGAATCAGAATGTTTCTGGCATTGACTAACCACAACATAGTGAATCCCCAGCCCTAACTACACAATTAAAGCAACATTTAGGACATTCTCATAACATTTTCTGCAAGTTTTCTAAGCAAAGCAAGGGAGTCTTGCTAAAGCCATTTTGAGACTTCACCAACAGTGGGACAGAGATTTAGTAGTAAAGTTTATAAATTCTAACAGTTGTGCTTGTCTAACTGAACTATCACTCTTCCTATGCAGATCTCTAAGGACAGACACATAATGATCCCTTTCTTTGGATCCTATATTTCCCATATTTTATACCTGATTCTGACTCAGACTCACTCCCCTGATCTTCTTACCTTTGAGGAATTTTTAGACTTATAAGATGCACCTCCAGGAGTGTCCCCTATTCTAATGGCTGAAGAAAGTTACCCTGTGTCTGGATCCATATGGGCCACCAACTGTCTTAACCAGTGCAACCAAACTCCCTGGTCCAGCCAGGGGTGAGGGGGATTGAAAAATATTCACAGACACAGATCTTGAAGATTAAGCTGGGATCAGGTGGAGCTCTGCCCTCTAATAGAGATGAAGATCTAAAGAGTTATGCCAGCAATCTTTCTTTATATATATCTCATTATCAATTTAAAGTCTATGCAACCATTATTCTTGTATTCAAGAATGTTTCAGAAACTAGGACATCCTATGGTGCTTTTCTGTAGGTGCAAGACAGAGTTTCAAAGTGCAATGTTAGAAGATTTGTGTAGCTCTCAAGAAATTCCATTGTTAAAAATTACTATAAGGTAGGCAGGAACTGGAGAAGTGGAGCTGGTGAAATGTTGTTGCCTAGCAAAATAATTCCTTCCTTCCCAGGAGCTGTGTGCCTTAGATGAAGGTCAGAGCTGAAGAGATTCTTGCATAGACCCTGCTCATAAAGGGTATTGTGAAAGCAGCAAAGCATCCTCTGCCCTTCCTCAGAAATATTCCAAAGCACCAGGCATTCCACAGCCATGAGGTCATCAGAGACCCTCAATCTCAATCACTGCTCTACCATCCTCTGTCATCACTCTCCACACTCTGGTTCACAGAAGACAGAAAATATCAGGAGACACCCCTAGTCTTCCTTCTGCCTCACAGATTGGGTACAAGGTTACACTTCTCTGGAAACACCTCCCCAAATTGTAAGGAACAAATCCTAGGTTTATTCTGCACCTGAGTCTTGGCTTTATTATCAGCAATGGAATGAAAAAAATCATCAGAAGAAAACCAAAAATTATTACCCTATCTTATAGAAAAACTTGTTTTACAAAATTGGAGGAAAATGGTCAAACTGTGCTATTTATAAGTTTCCTGAGTATCATGTTTGAAATGATATATTCCACCTTTTTTTTTCCTGCCTGCCTAATAGCCTATGTAATGAAAGCTCAATCAGCTAATGCCAAAACTGAGTCAAAAGCAGAGGCAATATGATGTCACTTTTAAATCAAATTTGCTGTAGGATTTAAAAGATTGATTTCTCTTTTTCTATACTCTGAAATTCTGTTCTTTGAGTTAGTTCCACATTAAGAGCTAAAGAAAATAATGAGAAAGAAAGAAAGAAAGAAAGAAAGAAAGAAAGAAAGAAAGAAAGAAAGAAATCAGGGTTGATCAGGTGCACCAGGCCTGAGAATGTCAAAGAATTCACTAATTTTCATGCATTTTTTATTCTTTCCAGATATTCACAGTAAGGAAAAATTAAAAGGATCTGGTATGTACATATTGTCCTTGCAAAGAGTCTCTTGAGGACTTCATGTTCTCCCAGAAATTTTTTTTCATATCTGAGCTGACTCTAATCTGATTCAGTTGTGTAATACTTCATATTGTGTCATGTTTCAAAGCCTCTGTCTTCTTCTGAGCTTCAGGGTATTTTTGTGAATTCAGCTTTGGTGCTGTATCCATTGGTATTGTTTTGTTCCTTGAGTTTCTTGCCTAATGTTTTCTTCTAGTGTTTTTATTCAGAGTTGAATTATTCAAAAGTTAACTTATTAATACACTGGAAAAGAAGAGATTCCTTTTGAAAAGACCTAAGAATGTAGAATATACAATGGTGAAAATGAGAGTAAATCTTCCACCTTGGAGAATGAGTAACCTACATGAACCTTTGATTTTAGTCTTCCACATGGCTGGTAGATTCTACACTTTATGTCTCCAACTGCACAGGTCCTACGCATGTTATATAAAAATTTGTGACAGGCTTTATTTTAATTTCTCAGTGGTTATATATGATATTCTGTGCAATAAACATCTGAAGTTTTTTGTTTCATAACTGGCAATCTGAAACTATAAATTCTTTGTTTATATCAATTTTGTGCATATGTGTGCATACCTGTTTATTGTATGTTGTATCTACATATAAGCTTTTGTCTACATATTATGTATATGGTGCCAAATATATATGGTGACATATATATATATTTATAATTAGCATTAATAAATTTACAATAAAATGGACCCAAGTGCCTTTCTCTTCACATGAGTAAAACTGGCTAAATACATAAAAATAGGAATGTTTTTAAATTTACTTAACTATTCATTTCTCAAAGTGATCAAGCAATCAATATAGTGTTGATTTCTCTAAAATGATTAAAGTGTAATATCTATTTCTTATAGAATGTGCCTTCAGCAAAAAATAATGACTTAAAATATTAGGTAGGTTGATCTAAAATCTTGGATGCCATGGATACCATAAATTAAAATTAGAAGAATTAGATTTAACAGAAATAAAATAAGCATTTATAAAAACATGTTAAGGAGAAAAGTCAATACCAATGAATCTACCATGATGAATCAATATTAATGAATCTACCCTATCAAGTTAATATCAACAAATCTATATTGAAAAACTGATACTGACTAATCAATATCAATGCATCTACACTGACTTGTTGATTTTGATTAATCTACAATGAAGGGTTGATGTCAATGAATATATCCAGAATAAAAATTGGTGAATCTATACTTGGGTTGATATGGGTGAATCTTCTCCAATGAGTCAATATTGATGAATCTACACCAACAGGTAGATACTGACAAATATACCCAGAAGAGTAAAGATTAACACATACAGCCCAATGAATTGATATTGATGAATCTATATCAATAAATCAATATTGATGAATCTACCCCTCCAAGTTGATATCTACAAATCTACACCATTGAGTCAATAGTGACAAATCAAACAAGTCAAGTTTTATCATCAAATCTACATAGGTTGGTATTGATGAATCTAAACTGATGAGTTGATATCAATGAATCTACACCAAAGTATTCATATCAATGAATCTACATCAAACTATTGATATTGATGGATCTATTCTGATGGGTTGATATTGATGAATCTACCCTGATGGTTTGATATAAATGAATCTACACTGATGAGAAGGGTAGATATTAATGAATATACCCAGAAGTGTAGATATCAAAAAATATACCGCAATGGGTTGATATCAATGAATCTACATTGACAAATCCATACTGATAAATCAATATTGATGAATCTACCCCTAAAAGTTGATATCTACAAATCTCCACCGAAGAGTCAATATCAACAAATCTATCCAGACACATCAATGTCAACCAATGTACATGGGCTAGTCAATATTGATGAATCTACTTCATCAATTGATTTCAACAAATCAATATTGATGGATCTACCCAGTTTAGTTGATATCAGAGAATCTTTCATGACTGGTTGATGATGACAAATCTACCCTAATGGGTTGATATCAGCAAAACTATACACAATTGTGGATATCAAGAATCTATCATGGCGAGTCAATATTGATGGATGTACCATGTTGAGCCAATATTGACAAATCTACATTGATGAATAAATATCAACCCATCAATATCAACAAATCTTCCCACTGAGTTGATACCAACAAATAAACCCCAATGTCCATATCAATGAATCTACATCAATGTGTCAATATCAACAAACAAACCCCATTGAGTCAATATTGATGAATCTACCAGAATGTGTTGATATCAACAAATCTACATCAGTGAGTAGATATTAATGAATCTAACCTGATGAGTCATAATCCATGAATCTACATTGATGGTCCAATTTTGACAAATCTACACATGTGAGTAAATATTGACAAACCTTCCCCATTAAGTCAGTATTTACATATCTACATTGAAGAGTTGATATCAGCAAATCAATATTGAACAATATAATCCAACAATTTGATATCAACAAATCTACACCAATGACTTGATATTGATGAATGTATGGCTATGGGTCAATATCAACAAATCTATGCTGAGGGATGCACATAGATGTTTCTTCACCAAAGTGTCAATGTTGATGAATCTAAACTTTTGAGTCAATATTGATGAATCTGCACTCACAGACAGATATTGATGACTCTGCATTTTTAAGGTGACATTGATGAATTTACACCTTCAAGTCAGTATCACTGAATCTAGACCAATGGGTCAATATTAAAGAATCTACACTGATATGTTGATATTGTCAAGCCCACCTAATTGAAACCATTTTGATGAATCTAACCCAATGGGCAGATATGGAAGAATGTACACCAATGATTCAATATTGATGAATCTACACCAAAAAGTCAATATCAACAAATTTACCCTTAGGTCATTAACAATGAATCTATTCAGAAAAGTTGATATTGATGAATATACCCTGGTGTTTCAATGTAAATAAAACTACATCTATGAATAAAAACTGACAAATCAATATCTGATGAATCAAAATGGATAGTTAAGTATCAACAAATGTACACTGATGAGTCAATATAGATGAATCAACATACACAGGTCAGTGTCAATGAATCTACCCCATCAAGTTGATATTCATGAGACTAACCCAATGGGTTGATATGATGGATCTACACTGAAGAGTCAATATCAATGAATCTGCTCCAATTGGTTAATATCAAAGAATCTACACCAATGAATCAATATCAATGAATCAATACCTATGATTTACATCAGTGAATATATCCCATCAAGTTGTTATTGACTGTTCTTATACAATGGGTTGGTGTGGAGAAATCTACACAGACAAGTCAATAACAATGAATATGCACCAAAGAGTCTATATTGGCAAATATACTTCAAAGGGTCAATACAATGAATCTATCTTGATTGATTGATATTGATGATTGTACAACAAAGGGTCAATATTGATGATCTACACTGACAAGTTGATATCCACAAATCTACCCAAATGGTTGGCATTAATAAATCTACATCATATCATTGATAATGACAAATTGATAATGAACAATTTACCACAAGTCAATATTTGTGAATCTACATGTTTGTATTATATTGACAATTCTAACCCACTGTTTTGATATGAACAAATCTAACCCAATGGGTCAATATTGACCAAACTACATTGATGGGTTGATGTTGAGAAATGTACCTTGACAGGTCAATATTGATGAATCTACTCCATAGGCTTAATTTCAACAAATCAACACAAATGGGTTGATATCTATACATCTACACTGAAGAATTGATATCAACAAATCTACCCTGATGAGTCAATAATGATGAATCCACGTCAATGAATAAATATCAACACATCAATATCAATAAATCTACCCAAAAAGTTGATATTGATGAATCTACACTGATGTGTTGATATGGACAAATCTACCCCTACAGTTTCATATTGATAAGTCTACCCTTATGGGTCCATATCAATAAATCTATGCCATCAAGTCAATATTGATGAATCAACCCAATGGGTCAAAATTGATGTGTCTATCCCAATGAATTGATCTTGACAAATCTAACAATCAAATCAATTGAATCAATATTGATAAATCTAACCCATCGAGTTGATAGCAACAAATCTATCCCCATTGGTTGATATAGTTGAATCTGTCCAAATGAGTTTATTTCTGTACAGAGTAGTGACAGGATGGGAGAGTAGTGATTGAGATTGGGGGTCTCTGATGACCTCATGACTGTGGCATGACTGGTGCCTAGGAATTTTCCTGTGAAAGTGCACAGAATTTTTAGGTGCTGTGGTAAAACTCCGCATGAGGAGGCTCTGCAAAAGTCCTTTCAGCTCTATTCTTGATCTCAGTCACAAATCTTTTGGGAATAGAGGAACTCTTATGCTAGATGATTACAATGTTTCACCAATTCCATTACTGCTGCTACTAGCCCAAAGGGTTGATATGGATGAATGTATCATGATGATTAAATATCAATGAATGTACCCTGGTGATAGATATTATCAAATCCAATCTAATGGATTTATATTGATGAATACACCCAGAAGAGTTGATATTGAAATATCTACATTTTCAGGTCAATATCAAGGAATCTAAATTGACAAATCAATATTGACATATGAACATCGACAAATCTACCATGACTGGTTAATTTTGATTAATCTACCTCTAAGGGTTGATATCAATTAATCTACACCAAGTAAATATTAATGAATCTACACTGACAGTTGATATTGATCAATCTACCCCTATGAGTTGATAGTGATGAATCTACAATGATGAGCAGATATTGACAAATCCTTTCCATTGAGTAGATATGGCCAAATCTACCCCACTGAGTCGTTATTGACAAATGCACACTGACATGACAATGTCAGTGTGAATCTACCCCTATTGCTGATATCAACAAATCTACCCTGACAAGTCGATATTGACAAATCTACCCTGTTGAGTTGATATTGATGAATATACCCCATTGAATCTATATCGACTGGTCTACACTGAAAAGTCAATATTGATGAATCCGTGCCTTCAAATCAATATCAACAAATATATATGATGGGTTGATATCAATGAATATACCATTGATTTGACAACTATAAATCTACCCTGGGTGATTGCTTTTGATGAATTTTCACTGATGAGTCAATATCAACAAATCTACTTGAGGAATCAGTATTAATGAGTCAACATCATCAATTTGAAATCAAGAATTTATACCAAGTCAATATCAACAAATCTACTGCAATGGGTCAATATTGACAAATGTACACTGATAGTTTGATGTCAGTGAATCTACATCAATGAACCGATGTTCATGCATCAATGAGTCATTTTCTATAAATCTACTCCAGTCTATATTGACATATAAATATCAACATATCTACACTGATGAGTTGATACCAACAAATCTACCCAGTCCAGTCAATATCAATCAATCTGCCCTGATGGATCAATGTTGAGGAATCTATCTCAAAGAGTCAATATTAACAAATCTACCCTGAAGAGTCAGTATAGATGAATCTACACTAATGAATAAATATTGCCAAATCTAACCTTTGAGTTAAATTTGAGGAGTCTACAGTGATGTATCAAAACTGATGCATCTACACCAATTAATCTACATAGGTGATTCAATACTGATGGCTCTACCCCATAAGTTTTATATCAATGAACCTACATCATCAAATCAATAGACTTGTCAATATCAAAGAATATACACTGAAGTGTCACTACTGATGAATCTATGCTGATGAGTCAATTTTGATGAATCTACACAGATGGGTTGACATTGATGAATCTAACAAGAAGAGACAATATTGAACAATGTAAAAGGTTTGATGTAAACTAATCTACCCTGACAAATCTATTTTGATCCATCTACACCAAAGGGTTATCAACAAGTATAACCCAATTTGTTGATATAGACAAATCTACCCCACTGAGTACATTTTGACAAATTGAACCAGTTAAGTTGATATTGATGAATCTAATCAGAGAGTTGATATTAATGAATCTAACCAACAGAGTTAATATTGAGGAATGAAGCCTGATGGGTCACTATGGGCAAATCCATCCTGATGATTCAATATTGTCAAATCTACAACAAAGTGTTGATATTGATGAATCTATTTCAACAGGCTGATACTGATGAATATGCACAGAAGACTCAATATTGAAGGATGTACCCTGATGGGACAATATTAATGAATCAACATTTACAAATTAACACTAACATAACATTTTCAATGAAAGTAACCACTTGAGTCAATCTTTATGAATCTCTACCAGTGAGTTAGAATTGATGAATTCACTCAGTTGAGTTAATATCATCAAGTCTTTCATGACAGGTCAATATTGATCAATCTTCCCTAATTGGTCAATATCACTGAATCTACATTGAAGAGTAGATACTGGCAAATCTACCCTGAGGGGTCAATATCAATAAATCTACACCAACTAGTAGATATATTTGAGTTTACACTGATGGGTTGATATTAACAAATGTACCCCTTATGGTTGTTATCTACAAATCTATGCCAATGAATAGATGTCAATGAATCTACACCAATGAGCAGATATCAATAAATCTATCCTGCCAAGTCAATATTGATGAATCAAGACTGACAGGTTAATATTGATGAATCTACCTCATTGAGGCTTTATTGACCAATGTAAACCAGAATTGATTTCAATGAACCTACACCTACTTGTTGATATCTATGAGTATACACTGATGGGACAACATTGACAAATCTACGCCAATGAGTGGATATCAATGAATCTACCACAGTGTGTCAATGTAGCCAAATCTAGACTGATTAGTTGGTTTCAATGAATCTACCAAGTTGAGTTGATGTCAATGATTCAAAACATTTGAGTTGATATTGAGGAATGTATTCAGTTTGGTCAATATGAAAAAATCTACACCAATGAATCAATATTGACTAATATACACCAAAGAGTTGATTTTGAAAAATCTACCCCAATGGGTAGTCAATAACAAATTTACCCCTATGGTTGATATGAATGAATCTACATTGACCCATCAAAATTGGTATATCAATATTGACAAATATACCCTGACAAGGCAATATTTTTAAAGTATATATATATATATTTTTTTAAAGACTGAATTTTGATTCATTGTACACAAAATGGGGTACCACTATTGTTTCTATGGTTGTACACAATGCAGACTCACACCAATTGTGTAATTATACATGAACATAGGGTAATAATGTCTGTCTCAGTCCACTATCTCTCTTCCCCACCCCTCCCACCCCATTTCTTCTACACAATTCAAAGTTGCCTCCATTCTTCACCTACCCCCATACTCCCCATTTTATGTCTCATCATCCACTTATCAGATAAGAAAATCAGCCATTGGTTTTGGGGGTTTGCATATTTTGCTTAGCATATATCCACCAACTCCATACATTTACCAGTAAATGCCATAATTTTATTCTATATGACTGAGTAGTATTCCATTGTGTATATATAACAGTTTATTTATCCATTCATCAAATGAAGAGAATCTACATTGGTTACACAATCTTGCTATCATGAACTGAGCAGCTATAAATATTGATGTGACTGTATCACTGTAGCATGCTGATTTTAAGTCCTTTCAGTATAAACTGAGGAGCAGGATAGCTGGGTCAAATAGTGGGTCCATTTCAAGTTTTCTGAGGAATCTCTATACTGCTTTCCAGAGTGACTGCATCAATTTTCAACCCCACCAACATTTATTATTGCTTGTGTTCCTGATAATTACCATTCTAATTGGAGTTAGATGAAATCTTAGGGTAACTTTTAATTACATTTCTCTAATTACTCAAGGTGTAATTTTTCGTATATTTGTACATCATCTCGATATCAGTATTTACCAGGATTTATCTGTTTTATCTAAAATCATAAGGCTCCTTCCTCCCTCCCCTCTCACATTCTTCAATGTTGCAAGCCAATAGGAAGAAACGTCTTTTACTACCTATAGGATAATATGGGATTCTGTAAGGGTAAGAGACCATTACTGTGATAGGGCCTGGCAGGCATCATTTCTGTAGATAACGCAAAACTCTTTTTTCTTAATAGTGAACTTTTATTCCAAATTAAATAAGACTTGTGACTTGGTCATGGATATAATATATTTAATTATGTTAATTATTGTTTAAGTTTTCTGTTACTGTGACAAAATACCTGAGAAAATCAATTAGAAGAGGAAAGACTTGTTTTGGCTCCTTGTTTCAAAGGTTTCAATCTATTACCTGCTTGCTCCATTGTTTCTGGGCCTGAAGCAAGGAAAAATATGGTGGCAGAAGTGTCTAACAAAGAATGCAGCTCACCTCATGGTGACTGGGATGCAGAGTGAGAGAGTGAGAAAGGAGCCTGGGAATAGATATACCCTTCCATGGCATACCCCCAGTCACCTACTTCCTCCTACTAGACCCCCACCTCCTACAGTTTCTACCATTTCCTAATTCATCAATGGATTAATTCACTGATGAAGTTAGAGTCTCATGATCCAACCACTGCACAGGTCTATCTCTGAATACTGTATCAGGAACCCAACCATTAACACATAAGACTTTGAGGGACATTTCGGATCCAAACTGTAATAGTTATGACAACAAGAGTAAGGATTCTTACTGTGTATTTCTAACTATAGAATTTTGAAAAGTAAATAAATTAGTAAAAGCACTTTGCATTATGTTTAACCATTGTTAAATTGTTCTGAGCAAATTTTTAGACCAATCACTTTTTTTTGTCTTTTTTTTAATTGTAAACAAATGGGATACATGTTGTTTCTCTGTTTGTACATGGCGTAAAGGCATACCATTTGTGTAATCATAAATTTACATAGGGTAATGTTGTTTGATTCATTCTGCTATTTTTCCCTTCCCCCCACTCACTATTTAAGAATAATTCTCAGTGATTAATTAGGTTATAACCTATATTAAGATCTTTGGTTGTTTTCACAAACTCAAAAGATCTGTTGACACAGATGCCATTAAACAATGTTTCTTTCTAATTTGTACAAATTCTTCTAAATTAAACATTTGGAATATATTTTTAAAAGGAAGTTTCTCATATGCACTAAAAAGAGCATTAGTCACTGTTGGATTAGATATTTTGATTCATTTAGCTTAGTAATTAATTCATATTTTGTTGTTCTCGGGGTAAGTAATCTACTTCCATAAAGTCTTCAGCTTCTGAATTTAAAAAAAAAAAAGTTGGAGAAATCCTGATACCATCAGTTACATATAGTCTAATAAGTATCTGAAACAATGATGCTCTATTGTATTGGGAAGTTGTTTTTGAATATGATTTACCAGGATTTTGTTAAGGATTTTTTTTGTCTATATTTATCAGAGATATGGATCTAAAATAAAATACTTGGGAATCAATCTAACCAAAGAGGTGAAAGATCTCTACAATGAAAACTACAGAACATTAAAGAAATTGAAGAAGACCTTAAAAGATGGAAAGATCTTCCATGTTCTTAAATAGGCAGAATTAATATTATCAAAATGGCCATACTTCCTAAGGTGTAATACAGATTTAACGCAATTCCAATTAAAACCCCAATGACATTTCCCATACAAACAGAAAAAGCAATCATAAAATTCTTCTGGAATAAAGACCCAGAATAGTCAAAGCAACCCTGGGCAGGAAGATTGATGCAGGAGTTATCAAAATAACAGACCTTAAACTCTACTATAGAGAAATAGTAACAAAAATGTCATGGTATTGACACTAAAACAAACAGATAGATGAATAGTACAGGATAGAAGACATGGAGACATACCCACAGAAGTACAGTTATCTCATACTAGACAAAGGTGTCAAAAGCAAACACTGGAGAAAAGATAGCCTGTTCAACAAATTGTGCTGGGAAAACTGGAAATCCACATGCAGTAAAATGAAATTAAACCCCTATCTCTCACCCTGTGCAAAACTCAATTCAAAACAGATTAAGGATCTAGGAATTAGGCTTGAGACCCTTCACCATATAGAAAAGTAGGACCAAATCTCCAACACATTGGTTTTGGACAAGACTTCCTTAACATGATTCCCCCACAGTACAAGAAATAAATGCAAGAATCAATTAATGGAATAGACTCTAAAAAGATTTTTCTCAGCAAAGGAAACAATCAATAATGTGATAAGAGAGCTTACAGAGTAGGAGAAAATCTTTTCCACACATATTTTAGACACAGAACTAATCTCCAAAGTTTATAAAGAACTTAAAAAAAAAAACTACACCCCAAATACAAAGAACTAATAAATAATGGGCTAAGGAACTGTGCAGACATTTCACAGAAGAAGATACAAAGGTGATCAATAAATATATGAAAAGTGCTCATCAACCCTAGTTATTAGAGAAATTGAAATTAAAAACCACCCCAAGTTTTCACCTAGCTCCATTAGAATTGCTATTATCAAGAACACAAGCAATAATAAGTGTTGGCATTGATGTGGGGGAAAAGGCACATTCGTACATTGCTGGTGGTGTTGCAAATTGGTGCAGCCTCTCTGGAAAGCAGTATGGAGATTCCTCAGAAAACTTGGAATGGACCCACCATTTGACCCAGCTATCCCACTCCTGGGTTTAAAATCAGTATACTATAGTGATGTAGCCGCATCAATGTTCTAGCAGCTCACTTCACCATAGCTAAATTGTGGAACCAACAGAAATGCCCTTCAATGGTTCAATGGATAAAGAAACTGTAGTACATATACACAATGGAATATTACTCAGCCATAAAAAAGAATACAATTATGGCATTTGTTGGTAAATGGATAAAGTTGGAAAAGATCATGCTAAATGAAATAGGTCAATCCCAAAAAACCAAAGGTCAAATGTTTTCTCTGATCAGTGGATGATGATATATAACAAGGGGGTTTGGTGGGAGGAAGAGAAGAATGAAGGAATTTTGGATGGTGTAGAGGAAAATGGGGTGGGAGACACTGGGAGATGGAAAGACAGTACCACCATATGTATATTTATAATTACATGAATGGTGTGAATCTACCTTTTGTACTATCATAGAAATTAAAAGTTGTATCCTGTTTCTGTACAATGAATCAAAATGCAATCTGTTAAATATATATATATAATTAAAAAAAGAATATACTTAGACATTATTTGTGGTTTATCTAAAATGCAAATTTAATGTTGTTCTTTGATTTGGCAAACCTAGTGCTAGGTCAACAGCTATTTACCAACTAGAAGAGAAGCATTTCAATATTTTAGCAGTACATACAACCATCCTCTGTGCACCACTGGAAGATCACCCTGTCTCTATTCTGGTCTGCTTTGTCCAGAAGGATTAGTTATTTATAAACTGAAGCCTTCCAGAAGAATGGGACTATGTGGGTCTCTTTCATATTAGTACTTCTAATAGTAAGTATTTTAAAGCTGGAAACTCAGAATTTTAGTGATGCAAAGTATCACAGGGAAAGGAAAATGAACTGATAGCATCAGTAAATTAATCACAGGATCAGAACCAGGACCCTGGTGATCATGACTGGCTGTTCCTCCACATTTGGACCTCTCTCTTAAGGCTTAAGCTTCAAGAAATTGTCATTTCTCTAGAGATGAAGGCTGCCCAAGGACAGAACTTGGAAAAATTGGTTTGAACCACCGTTTCTGTGAGACATTGCTTCAGGGACATGGACAGTGGTCTCTAATGTTCTTCACTGCCAGAACGCAGAGGTTAATGGGTCTTTCAGGGATGTTGAATGGGGTGACTTCAGAAGCAGAACCCAGACCTGGTACAACACTGCCATGTATAGGCCAAAAGATCTGCAGCCTCCTGGGCATCTGCCATACATTGGCTTCCCCAAATCAGGGGAGGATTAGCTTGTGAGGGTGTTTGCTTTTACACAGGCATGCACTCTGGCTTGCTGTACTCTCAGAAGCAGTTGCTCTCCTGTTCAGTCCTTTCTTAAAACCAAGCACTAAATCTTCACCCACACATTGCACCTTTCCTCAGTGGCTGCACTTCACCCTTCTTCACACACATTTGCCCCCACATCTGAGATGGCTGTGTCTAGGCTGGGTACTGAGAGCAAATGCCTTGATCCCATCTACACCATTCACCATCCCTCAAGGAGAAGGCCTGGGAACAAATGACAGCCATGCAGAGCCCCACTCACCTGGCTTCATTCAAACTAGTAAAATCATGCATGAGGATGTTACAGGGCTTAGCTGGATTTTGCAACTAACTGAGGAAGGATGTTGTACATTCACTGTGGGGGAGTTTGTAGTATGTAACAATAGAGAAAGGATATTCTTTTTTATCCTAAATTTTTTTTATTTGTCAAGGTACCTTTATTTGTTTACTTATATGCGGTGCAGAAAATTGAACCCAGTGTCCCACACATGCTAAGCATGAGCTACTCTGTGCTGCAACTCCAGCCCTGATCACGGTTTTTGAGATTTCCAGAAAGCGAAAAACACCTCGTAACTAAGTAATCCAGTACGATGTGCATTATCCAGGCCTCCTGCTGCAGGAAGATGCCCACCAGTCTTAGGAACACCCAAAGTCCACCTATATCAACCATCTTGGATCAACTTCCTGGCAAGAAGGGCTTTTTTTTTTTTTATTGTAAACAAATGGGATACATGTTGCCTCTCTGTTTGTACATGGCGCAAAGGCATACCATTTGTGTAATCATAAATCCACATACAGTAATGTTGTTTGATTCATTCTGTTATTTTTTCCCCTTCCCCCCACCCCTCCCACCCCTCTTTACCCTCTATACCGTACTTTCTTCCTCCATACTTGCCCCCCTCCCTAACCCTAACTCTAACCCTAACACTAACCCTTCCCTCCCCCCCATTATGTGTCATCCTCCACTTATTAGCGATATCATTCGTCCCTTGTCTTTTTGAGATTGGCTTATCTCACTTAGCATGATATTCTCCAATTTCATCCATTTGCCTGCAAATGCCATAATTTTATCATTCTTTATGGCTGAGTAATATTCCATTGTGTATATATACCACAGTTTCTTTATCCACTCGTCAATTGAAGGGCATCTAGGTTGGTTCCATAGTCTGGCTATTGTGAATTGAGCAGCTATGAACATTGATGTGGCTGTATCTCTGTAGTATGCTGATTTTAGATCCTTTGGGTATAGGCCAAGGAGTGGGATAGCTGGGTCAAATGGAGGGTCCATTCCAAGTTTTCTAAGGAATCTCCACACTGCTTTCCAGAGTGGCTGCACTAATTTGCAGCCCCACCAGCAATGTGTGAGTGTACCTTTCTCCCCACATCCTCGCCAACACCTGTTGCTTGTATTTTTGATAATCGCCATTCTAATTGGGGTGAGATGGAATCTTAGGGTGGTTTTGATTTGCATTTCTCTTATTACTAGAGATGTTGAACATTTTTTCATATGTTTATTGATTGCTTGTACATCTTCTTCTGTGAAGTGTCTGTTCATTTCCTTAGCCCATTTGTCGATTGGATTATTTGTATTCTTGGTGTAGAGTTTTTTGAGTTCTTTATAGATTCTGGAGATTAGTGCTCTATCTGAAGTATGATTGGCAAAGATATTCTCCCACTCTGTAGGCTCTTTCTTCACATTACTGATAGTTTCCTTTGCTGAGAGAAAGCTTTTTAGTTTGAATCTATCCCAGTTATTGATTCTTGCTTTTATTTCTTGTGCTATGGGAGTCCTGTTGAGGAAGTCTGGTCCTAGGCCGACATGTTGAAGATCGGGACCTACTTTTTCTTCTATAATCTGCAGAGTCTCTGGTCTGATTCCAAGGTCCTTAATCCATTTTGAGTTGAGTTTTGTGCAGGGTGAGAGATATGGGTTTAGTTTCATTCTGTTGCATATGGATTTCCAATTCTCCCAGCACCATTTGTTGAAGAGGCTATCTTTTCTCCATTGCATATTTTTGGTGCCTTTTCTAGTATTAGAAAGTTGTATTTATTTGGGTTTGTGTCCGTGTCCTCTATTCTGTACCATTGATCTACCTGTCTATTTTGGTACCAGTACCATGCCGTCTTTGTTACTATTGCTTTGTAATAAAGTTGAAGTTCGGGTATTGCGATACCCCCTGCTTCATTTTTCCTGCGAAGGATTGCTTTAGCTATTCTGGGTTTCTTATTCTTCCAGATGAATTTCATGATTGCTTGCTCTATTTCTGTAAGGTACGTCATTGGGATTTTAATTGGGATTGCATTGAATCTGTATAGCACTTTTGGTAGTATGGCCATTTTGACAATATTAATTCGGCCTATCCAAGAACATGGGAGATCTTTCCATCTTCTAAGGTTTTCTTCGATTTCTTTCTTTAGTGTTCTGTAGTTCTCATTGTAGAGGTCTTTTACCTCTTTTGTGAGATTGATTCCCAAGTATTTTATTTTTTTCGATGCTATGGTGAATGGGGTAGTTTTCATAATTTCTCTTTCTGAGGATTCCTCACTTATGTATAAAAATGCATTGGATTTATGAGCATTGATCTTGTAACCTGCCACTTTACTGAATTCACATATGAGTTCTAACAGTTTTCTGGTGGAATTTCCTGGTTCCTCTAAGTATATAATCATATCATCCGCAAATAGGGATAGTTTGAGTTCTTCTTTTCCTATTCGTATTCCTTTAATTTCCTTGGTCTGTCTAATTGCTCTGGTTAGAGTCTCAAGAACGATATTGAATAGGAGTGGTGAAAGAGGGCATCCCTGTCTTGTTCCAGTTTTTAGGGGGAATGCTTTCAGTTTTTCACCGTTTAGAATGATATTAGCCATGGGCTTAGCATAGATGGCCTTTAGAATGTTAAGGAATGTTCCCACTATCCCTATTTTTTCTAGTGTTTTGAGCATGAAGGGGTGTTGTATTTTATCAAATGCTTTTTCTGCATCTATTGAAATAATCATGTGGTGTTTTTGACAAGAGTTCCCCTTTTCTCTTGTTGAGCTGGCTTTCCAAATAATGTCACCTTTCTTGACAACACCTTGCCTCTTAATTTAATTGGTCAATCATGGGACAGACAGCCAGACAGTAATTCTCACAGCAACACAAGGGGCTCCATTTGCTCAGATCTCCCAGGTCCTACAGCCAGTGCTGCAGCATGACCACCTCAAGATAGCTTCTGCCTCAGTTCTTCGGCACCAGTTGGTAAACACCATGTATAGAGCACCCTCTCAATCAGCTGAGGGCAGGCTGCTTTTCTGATCTCAATATTTTTCTTACATAATCTGTTGTGTTTCTCTGCATTCTCTTTCCCTCTGTGTTGAACAAGCACTGCAAACTGCTTGGCTCTAATATAGTCTTTTCTTAAATTATTTTTTACAGACTGCATTTTGATTCATTGTACACAAATGGGGTACATCATTCTGTTTCTAAGAATGTGCATGTTGTAGATTCATACTTCATGTAATCATACATGTACATAGGGTAAAGATGTCTGTACCATTCCATCATTTTTCATACCCCTCCTCCCTCTCATTTGCCTCTACAAAATCTTGTATCCAAATTTCTGAGTCTCTCTGACACTTTGATGACCCAATACTGTTTAAGTGAAATCCCTCTTTCACCAAACTCTCAAAGCATTATTCCTGCTGCTCAAATTCCAGTTCATGGAACAAGGAATACAGCATTCCCATAGCCCACCATCTTGAATTCCCTTGCACTGTTCATTTTTAAAAGGCTTTTTTTGTTTGTTTGTTTGTATTTTTTTTTTTTGCAATTGTTAGCACAAAACGACTGGTGTAGACATGAACTTCATAAATCAGCTCTTTATTCAGAAATGAATTCTCATGCAGGACTGGATGAGATGTGGGAATGGGGTTATGCCACTGGACCAACTCTTCTGGTGGAAAATGGGCCACCGAATAAAGGAGGAGACTGGGTTTATGTAGGTTATACTGAGAGATGACTTAAGTAAAGAGTATGTCTGCTTGGACACTCAGGAATTTGGGGTCTGTCTTACTGGGTGAAATGGGAGGGGTCTGAGGTCAGCAGTTTGAGCTCTCAGGAAACAGCTTTGTGAGAATATGAAAATTTATTTTTACTGGGCAGTATTTTTACTTGGAGAAAAATGGAGGGTCTGGGGGGGTCAGTGTCCAGTGCTTATCTTTCCCTTCAGGGTCCCATTGTACTGCCACTGGAAAAGGATATATCTGGGGGGGATCAATGATTTGGATTCCTTTCTATGAGATTGTTCTATCATTGGGAAGGACTGCACTGGGAAAGGATCAATGCTATTAATGTATGGCTTTCTTTTTCACTCCCTTTTCTCAGACTTCACTATTTTAGAATTTTTCATTCTTTATATCCAACAGTAATGTCTAATATTTATCTGAGTATTTCCTCTCATGATTTGTAGTTCTAATCTCTTGAAACTCAAGTGACATAAATATGTACATGTGTGGTCATATAGTTAATCTTTCCAAATATGTAGAAAAATTATATCATTCAATGTCCATTGTCTGCTGTGTCTATTCTCTGTAACTTTTGAGTAAAATTCAATTGTTTTTCTCTCATGATTTAATTTTTCTAGTTTTTGAATGC
Source organism: Sciurus vulgaris (assembly GCF_902686455.1). Classification (NCBI taxonomy): domain Eukaryota; kingdom Metazoa; phylum Chordata; class Mammalia; order Rodentia; family Sciuridae; genus Sciurus; species Sciurus vulgaris. The sequence goes on along the minus strand of NW_027632694.1, from coordinate 38,039 downwards.
TTCATAATTTTCTATTGGATATCAGATATGGTAAATTCTATCTTGCTCAGTGCTAATTATTTTTGTTTTCTATAAATATGTTTGAGCTTTGTTCTGGGATGCAGATATGTTGAAGTAACTTGATCCCCATTATTTGGCATTTTTAGATTTAGATTTTGCATTAGTTTTTCTATGCCCACTATGACAAATTATAGCAAATTAAATGGCTTAAAATAACACAAATTATCTTACACTTCTTTGGTTCCTAACTCCAAAAATGAGTCTCTCTGGGTAAAAATTAAAACCTCTCTTTCCAGGAGGCTGTAGGAGAGAATCCATTTCATTAATTTCTAGCACCCAGAGGCTTCCTACATGACTTGGCTCATTATCCTATTTTTCCAACTTCAAAGTCAGCAAATAGGTCACGATCTTTTCATATCACATCACTGAGTGCTTCTTCCATTTACAGTTGGGTCCAACGGAATAATCCATGGCAAACTCCCCATTTCAAGCTAACCTAATTTCCATAATAATCTTAGTTACACTTTGGCATATAAGCTAACCTAATCATAGATTCTTGGAATGAACATAAATATATCTTTGGAGGGTCATTTTTATGTCTACTATCAGCATTCAATCTTGAGAGAAATGTTCCCTAATATTAATGGAAAACCCTTCTGTTCTGTATTCCATGTTATCAACTTAGGCAGTTCAGCAGGCTGGAAATTCATAACTCAGAAGTTTCAAGTCATAACTCAGAAATATTCTTAGGGAAGTAAGGTGAGACAATCAATTAAAGGGTCCATATCATTTGTTTCCCATATTTCAAAGGTCATCATTCTTCATTGTTTGGTATTTAATATCTATGGTAGTTTGAATGTATCTCCCAAAAAGTATGTTATGAAATTAAATTCCATTATAGTAAAATTAAAAGGTGATTATGCCATGAAGATTCTGCATCACTAGTGGATTAATACTGTTACTGTGATAATGGGTTTATTATCATAGGAGTGAATTTCTTATAAAAGATTGAGTTCCACCCTCTACATGGAATGACATAGCACAAAGGCCCTAGTCAGATACTAGCCTCTTGTTCTTGACTTCCCAGTCTCCAGAACTGTAATCAATAAATGTTTTATATGTGTATGTGTACATATCCATATATGGTGTGTGTGTGTGTGTGTGTGTGTGTGTGTGTGTGTGTGTATGTGTGTGTGTGTACCTGGGATTGAATCTAGAGGTACTTAACCAGAGCCATATACCCAGTCATGTTTAAAATTAGTTCTCACTAAGCTGCTTAGAACCTCACTAAGTTAGAGACTGCTGGCCTTGAACTAGTGTTCTTCCTGCCTCAGCTTCCACGGTTGCTGGGATTGCAGGTATGTATCACCATGCCTGGCTTCTTGGCAAATTTCTGAATCTTCAGTATTCTGTTACTGCTGCACAAATAGACTAGGACAATACTGAAAACTATTGGTTCATATAATGCATCCAGAATGTTGTTTTTGGTGGCAGGGTAAATCTAGTTCATGTTATTCCATCTTGCCTAGAAGTCTTCCTAGTAATTTTTGATTGGCTGTCAATCATGGTAGCTGTTTAACATGTTGAGAGGTGGATATTTTTTATTCTGACCAGTATCCTTGAGTTCTCTTCTGGTATTCAGTTTGCTTCTTCAAAAACATTTTGGGAAGTTCTTTAGTTATAATACTCTACCTTACTTTAATACTTGGAAAATGTTTTGGAACCATGTGCTTCAGTTGAGTCCTCTTGCTTTAGTTAGTCTTTATGACCTTAGCATCATACATCTTTAAGAGATTTTACTCCACTTCTAATAAGCTTTTGTGGTTTCTCTTTACAATTCCCATATAGTAAGTGTCCTTTGAGGGAAAACCTGCTGCATGTCTGAAGCCTCTCAAGTTTCCAACTCACCCTCTATTAGCTCATACTGCTAGGAGCTTTATTACCTTATCAGATATCCTCTGACTAAGCAAAGGTCATACACAGTCCGGACCCATAATCAGCAAATGGCCCCAGAGGATAAAATGACTACTGGTCTCAGTTCACCTTGGACAGTTCTACCTTTTCCCCTGAATTTTTAGTTCATCTAGTTGTAGTTGCTACCACAGTTCTCTGCTACATCTGAAAATAAGATGCTACCCTCAGAATCCTCTGAGCCCAGACTAGTTCTTGTTCTGGTGAATCTATGGGTTGTCAATTCCTTTTATTTCATCTTTAGATACTCTAACTGTAAGTCACACTCCAAGACAATCTACAGAATGCAACTATGCTCAAGGGGGAGAGAAACACCACCTTCATGTTATCACAAATGATTCCAAACATTTGTGTATTTAAAATGTCCTTAGTCTGTCCAAATTCCCTTTCTCTTATTTTCTAAGGCCCCGTTAAGGACAACTCATGCCACTATTTAGTTCTAACACCCAACTTGTAATATTGACTCAGAATTTCAATTTTGTAATTGATAACAGAAATTCCTGAAAACAAGAAGATCTGTAGGGTCACTGTTCTGAATTTTCAATGGGAATGGAAGTCAGAATTTCCCCTGTTATGATCCAGGTACACAGGCCTGCACTAATCTTGACTCCTTCAGATACCCAATATCTTTACTTCATCTTTTCAAAAACTGTCACTATTAAGGGCTTTGGAAGCAGTAGTGAAGGGAAATTAGATCCCAAGTAGTAGAGAAGTATGTGAAAAACTACTTGGAGTCTTAAAATACATAGCATATTACCTTAGGCCTTCTGATTTCTGACAAAAGGAAAACTCAAGACAGGAGCTTCTTTAAGAATATGAGTGAGTATGTGAAAAGTGCTAACTGGACAGAAAACATGAAGCAGTTCATCTTCAATCAATTTAAGTGCCCTGGAGCCAGGGGATGTTAGGCAATGGCAGATGGCACTCCATAACTGCATATGTGCTGCTGGATGGTTACCACTGAGGCCAGAGGGAAAGGGGAAAAGAGATTCAGGATGTCCCTGAACCACCTCTGTTATTTGTCCTTGTCACTGCAGGAGAGGTGGGGTGAGTTTAGAAGGAATAAAGCAAAATACCACAAGTCAAGTAGACCAAAAAAAGATGTTTTAGAAAGCACAAGCCAATTCAAGTTTGGCCTTGATGGAATCATGCTGTCATTTTTATTTTTTCAGTAGCCAAAGAACCCAAGTCAATCCAATTTAGAACCCAATATATTATCCTAAATTTCCCCCCATACTCTGTTATCCATATTGAATGCATGCCAGGTTAACACTTGGACCAGAGTATGCTGACACAAAGCCTAAATATGACAGAAGGTGGGTAAAAATTCAACTTCAGTTGGGCATGGTGTTGTATGCCTTTAATACTAGTTCCTCAGGAGGCTAAGACAAGTTCGAGGTCAGACTAGGCAACTTTGCAAGATCCTGTAACAAAATTAAATAAAAATGCTGTGGTGGAGCTCAGGGGTAGGGTGCTTGCCTAGTATGCACATGCCCTGGATTCGACCCCCAGTAAAACACACCAGCACACACAATCCCAGCAAAAATTTTGTAGAAATGAGAAGCAGGTGAAAGAAAGACCTATTTGGAAAACCTGCCATGATGATGCAGAGGATATAACATGGAATTAGGATAAGAAGACTGAATCTCAGTCCTGTCTGTTAATTACTGGCAATTTGACCTTCTCTGAGCCTTAGTTTATCTATAAAACCAGGGTTAAAAATAATAGCTCACAAGGTAATTATAAACATGAAATTCAACAATATATTTTTTAAATTTTCTATATTACCATATAATCTATTACAGTCAGTTCTACCAGTGATTTCCCTAATCTAACTATACACATCTAAGACATAAAAGCAATATGCCATACATGGTGGTGCATGGCTATAATCTCAGTGAATTGAGAGGCTGAGGCAGAAGGATCACAAGTTCAAAGACAGTCTATGCAACTTAGTGAAGCCCTGTCTCAAAATAAAAATAGTACAAAAAGGGTTGGGATGTGACTGGATCTTGATGTTCTTATTTGAAATCTTTGGAGATGGAGCCACTGAATATGTATGCTCACAAACTTTCCCAGGTCATTCTGGTGATGATCAGCTTAGTTTGGGAGCCAGAGAGATATATAACTTTATTCTAACAGCCTAACCCCAGACATGACAAGATAGAACAGAACAGAAATTTTCATTCCAGACTCTAAAATATCAGAGAAAGAAAGGAGAAATCTAAAGTTAGAGGGGACAGGGAAAGTCTGGTCACATTTCTCCTTTACCTACTGTACAGGAGAGAAGCAAGCATTTGGGTATATACAAGAATGGCACTTGAAAGTAGCTCAATTTTACATTTGAAATGTGAGGAAGAAGTCTTACTATCACATTTAGGCATTCTTCGAACTAGAAGCTAAACCTAACTTTCCGCAAATGATGTCTTACTGCTATGAACTCAAATAATAAGATGGTATAAAGGTTCTAGCCACCCAAAAAGAAACTGGGAAACAAAATACACCATTCAATCACTGGACAAGTCAGTGAGAACACAGATGCAGGTACTGAAATTAAAAACAGATGACCCAGTGGCTAAAAAATAAGTTCTTAACCATCAAGATCTGCTAATCTTAATAAAGCTAAGAAAAAATCTTAACTACAACAACTATGGAAGATTTGCATTAAATGCACTAAGTAATCTTAGTGAAAATCAATGAGAATAAATACAGAAGTCAATTATATGCCAAACAAAGTTGTAACTCTTTTGTATATCCCCAAATGATAAGTATTCCTTATCTCATGTTGGAATAGAAATCTCAGAAATTGGTTCTAGAATACACTGTGGTCCTGATTTTTTTCAGGAAAAGAGACAACTATAAGTTTTGATTTTAGTTCCTGAATAAGCTAACAACACAACCTTGGTAAAAGGAGTCTATAGTTCTATTCCTATGTACATGATTTGTAATCTCAATATACCTTTATAATAATCCCAACCTCTAGGATTACTGAATTTTGGTCAAATTAATCCTATAGTCCTCATAACCCTCCAGCAAAAGTATCAAGATACTTACAGAAGTATTAGTGGCCTTGTTAAGAATAACTTGGAGTAGGTGAGGAAGAAGGATGGTTGGGGATTTGAATCTGTCTTCAAATAAAATATATATACATTTCTTGATCATAAGGACCAGGGAGTGAGCTGGAATGATCTAAAATGTATTTCCACAAATAAGAGGAAAAGTATAAAAATTAGGACAATGCATAGAAAAATACATGACCACTAATATTAAATATAGAAGTCATGGATCATAACTTTTAACCTGTTGGGTCTACAAGTGTCAAGTAGTACAAGGAAAAAGTTGCCCAACACAGCAACAAGATTCCATGAAAAGGAGAGGGGTCATATATTTGAGCTCAGGAAAAGCTACCCTATTTATCAGCTTTACATACAACCTTGGAAAATGCCTTTACCACAGTCACTTTCCTCATCCATAAAAATAAAAAGAATCCTTGCCCTATTTCCAATGTTATTGAGTAAACTAAAGAGATAATGGATGTAAAGAGGCCTTGTAAACTTTCAATGTGAAAAAATTAGATTTCCTTTTTTCCCCACCCAAGCAACAGATAACAATGTTACAAATTCTAAGATTACTGATACCACAATGAATGCAGCAATAAGAACAAAAGATATGCAATAGTCATTAGGGAAATGCAAATCAAAACTACAATAATATGCCATTTTATACTCACTAGGATGGCTACAAGTAAAATGACAAACTAATGAGTACTGGCAAAGATGAAGAAGTTAGAACTTTCAAACTACAGTATTCCCATTGCCAGTGGGAATCTACAATAGCATAGCCACATTGAAAAACAGTTTGATACTTCTTCAAAGAGTTAAATGGAAAGTTACCACAAGACCCAACAATTGCATTCCTAGGAATATATCCAAGATATATGTGCCCACATGAAATCTTGTATGTTAATGTTTACAGTACCAAAAAACAGAAACAAAACAACTGTCTATCAATAGCAAATAAGCAAAATGGTATGTCCATACCATGGAATATTATTGTGTCATAAATAGATACATATTCATCAATATGCATGAACCCTGAAAACATTAAGCTAAGTGAAAGAGTCACACAAAAAACACCATGAATAGGCAAATGTATAAAGACAAAAAGTAAACTTGTGGTTGATAGGAGTATGAGAGAGGAAGGAATGGAAAGTGACTGCAAATGGGTACAGGATTTCTTCTGGTGATAATAAAAATGCTCTGGAGTTAGTGGTAATGTAACACAACTCTGAATACACTAAAACTTATGAAACTGTACAATTTAAAAGGATGAATTTTATGGTATATAAATCATATTTCAAAAGTAAAAATAATGCATCCTAGTAGAAAAAAAAATAAAAATAAAGAAAACTGATTTTGTTTAAAGATTTTTAAAAAATATTTTATACTCTCCAGTGGAAGATTATAATAGTTTATTTAAAGAACTGATTTCAGTTAAACATACATGAAGCAAAAGCAAAATTAATAAATGCAGTGATATTATACAATATCTTATAAACTTTCCAAAGCACATCCAGATATTATGTAATATGATCCAAAAAACACTGCTGGGAATCACACAGAATAGTTTTTTTTTTTTTTTTAATTTCATTATCATCATCATCATCCCCCCAAAAAATACAAATTGGTTAAGTAACTGACTCAACTAAACTTAGCGCAAATTAAAACCTAATAAAAATGTATTCTAAGGCTTACCTCAATGGATTGGGAAATTAGGTGAAAGAAGAAAGTGAGAAATATCAAATGTATGCTGGTCTTCTCTATGTATATTTATGATTGACTACTATTCATTGGTTGCTTTACCAGTATCATATAATGCAAAAATGTGGCCTCATATTTTAATTTTGTATCTTTAACCCTTTTAAATCACTGCCCACCAGTCAAGAAGAATGTCTTGCTTAACTTTGAGACTTTATATAATGAAAACTTTATTATCCAAAATTTCCTAAATAAGTACTATACTATGCAATTTTAGAAACTACATGTCACTCTTATGCCCTGAGATTATTAATATGTTTCACCTCAGGACTTGTGATTGTTGAGAAACACTGAGTTCAACCCCTGTTTTTACTGTTATGGAATATAGAATCAAAAGAATTTAGAGCCTTGGCCACAAGGGTAAAACTACTTAGTAGTAGAGGCAGGCTTTGAACTCAAAGAGAGAAGAATACTCTGTAAATACAGCACACAATTCCTTAGATAGGCATAACTCTTACTGTAAAGTAGCAAAACAGTAATTATGAATGTGGTTTGGAGAATATTTGCCTTACTGACATAGTTAATTAAGTAGAGATGAAGGTCTTGGAAAAAATAATATAGGAAACAAAAGAGGCTGGGGATATAGTTCAGCTAGTAGAGTGGCCTTGCAAGCACAAGGCCCTGGGTTCAATCCTCAGAACTGCAAGGAAAAAAAAAAAAAAAAGAAAAAGAAACAAAGTAAATAGAGGTCTTTTCCACTACCAGGGATTTTGTTAACTCAAAAATTTACAAAATTTTGATTATATACAAAAGAATTGCATGCTATTGTGTGTGTGGTTTTTGGTTTTTAAGTTACTTTTCCCCAAGGACTACTATATTTGTAGGGTCTCATAAAACTACACACTGCCAACCAATTTATCAAACTGGCAGATTAAGTTGAGGCAGCTTAATAAGACATACAAGGCACATCTAGACTCTGCTGGGTGATGCCACCAAAGGTCAGTGGAAAACTTGGAATATTACTAGAAAGAGTTTTCAAACAACAGGCTAGGATGTAAAAATTACAATAACAGCCATGTTCTCTGGCACAGACCTCTAATCCCAGTAACCCAAAAGGCTGAGGCAGGAGAATCTCAAGTTCAAGGGCAGCCACAGCAATTTAGTGAGAAAATGTTTCAAAATAAAAGGGGTGTGGTTGTGGCTCAGTTGGTAGAGGGTCTCTGAGTTCAATTTTTAGTACTAAAATAAATAAATAAATAAATAAATATTTTTTTAAAAACAGAAAAGAATGCATCACAGGGAATAAAGGCAAACATTACACCACATATTACTCTTCTGTATATCTGTGTATATGTGTATGGGGTTGCAATGCAAAATAAATGTCTTCGTGTAGATACTGGGTTAAAAAGTTAAAGTATACTAGACTGAGATTTTTTTGGTATAAAGAAGGGGATCTAAATGTTTATATAAAAATATGTGCACCTATATGCAGGATTCAGAAGATTCTTGAGAAGAAATGGAAATAAAAAACAAAATTAAAAGACCACTTTCAAGAAGGAAATTTAAAAACCACTTCTGGGTTACAAGAAAGACAAGGCAAAAGAGAGCAAATATTATAAAATTACATTGACAAGATGTCTCAGACCTTTCCATAGAATCTAGTTTTAAAGCATCAAACACCTCAAAATCAGATTTCTTGACATGGATCAAATTGTTAATTGTGCCAAGCTGACTGGTAACCACACGCTGAAACAATAAGCAGAAAAATATTCTTGAATTCCATTTTCAATTCCCTCTCTTCCACCCAACCTCTCTGCATCTACTAAAAGTTGCAAATGATCACACTCAGCATCTCTATCTTTTATCATGAGGGATCCTTTAAGGTAAAGGAACTGCTATCAATTCAGAGAGCAATGATAGTTAAAATAAGATTACTAAGTCATGGTGACCTTTGGAGATCAAAGCCTTACCTCTGATGAATCATGAACCCACTGCCACCTACAAAAAAACTTGTATTGTTGCTTTCCTCTCAGAGAGATCCAAGATGGCAATGAAGTCATTAAGGCTATAGAAGAAAACAGAATGTCAGTCAAGTTCCTTTAATAAGATAGAATATAGAAAACCAAGTGGTAATTACAGTATTATACCAATGATTTTCCATTATCCCTAAGACACTCTGTCCCTTGTATAAAAAAATGTATAAATCCAATCTCTTTATCTATATCATCTTGGACATATGTTTGCCAAGCCTTCCAACAACTTTGGTTCTTAAACCAATGCCTAGAAAAAAATAGTCAATGGTCTCCCAAAATGGTTCATCTTGGTATAACTATTTTACTCTAGCAGAACAGATCCCTCACAAATATAAGTATGTTAACAGATTTGGGATATAGCAGTCCTTAATGTACTTTCCATATTTGGTGAGCCACTACTGGAAAATGACCTATCTGGTTATCTGGGCCATTCTAATAATCAGTTAATTCATCATTGCTCTATAAGTACCACATAACAGTACCACCTCAAACTTTACAATGAGTTTTGCTTTCGTGCAGAAGTCAGAGCAACAGATTCTGTCAGTTACAGGCTTCCTCCAAGCACAGAAAAGACCTGTGTAACACCACCTTAAAGAATACACCCACAAAGCTATTATAAATTCCTTTGAGGTAATGATATTCTAAGTTGTAAAGCACCTGATTCATGATGAGGTTCAAAAACAATGCCATAGATACTCAGTGGTCACAGAAAAGGACATATTCCAAAGAAATCACCTAGTGAGTGGAGATGGGAATTCAGTCTGTTCACTCTTATTAGAAAGGATATCAGGTCAGGTTCTATTCCCGGACCCCTCAGCCTCAGTGAAGACACTTATCTTCACCTCTTAATCAGTAGAATCTTGGTGCTCCAGTTGTTGAAAGAACAAGAAATGAAGACCTCCTTGCCTCCTTCAGACTAGCAGGTAACAGTAGGCTGGGACTGCTGGATGCACTTTAAGGAGTCATCCAAATCCTGCTGCTATGATACAAATTCTTTGTTCCCATGGAGCTATAAGAAGGAGTAGGTTATCCCTAGAATAAATTGTGACCCAAGAATTCTTAAAAAGATCATTCTCCTTCTTAGGGTAGAGAGGGGTGCTAGGCTTCAGCTAAGGAAATAAGCCTTAAAATTAGAATAAATCATATTTTTACAAACCACAGAAAAAGAACTCATTTTGAACCAAAAATGGTCAAAAGGCTTCTGCTCAATTGCTGCATAAATCATAGTCTAACTTTTGAGTTTGCATATATTACTTACCCTTTCAGAGTCTCAAGATTTTCCCTAAAAAAAAGGAAAAGAAAAAAAAAAAACCCTCCACCTACTGCCAGTTTAATTCATAGGCAGGCAATTATAACATGTTTCTGAGTACCTCTTCAGAGAGAGAAAAAAATGAAAACAAAAGATGGCTATATTTTTAAAAATTAAATCAGGTATATATATTTCACAAGCAATTATAAACAGCTCTCAATTATCAGCTGTAAAGAAAGATACAGATACCAAATTTCATGAAAAAATCATAAACTCTGTTTTAGCTAACAAGTTACACAAAGAAGGGACATTAAATTTTTAATATTGAAGGTCTGGGGAAGTAGTTCAGTGCCAGAGCAATTGCCTAGCCTATGCAAGTCCCTGGGTTCAAGCTGCAGAACCACAGATTAATCAGTTAATTAATTAAAATAAAAAAACCACATCATTGATTTTATAAAATGGAGAAATCCTGGGCTGGTAATGTAGCTTAGTGGTAGAGGACTTGGCCTAGCTAGTGAGAGGCAGTATTAGAACAAAAAAGTGGTTATGAAATCTTTCTTGTCCACCTATACCAGGTTTATTCTATTTGAGGTATAGGAATGCAAATTTTGGCACCTCAAACACTGAAAGACAAAAACACAGTTTCCTTTAACAAAAACATTATATAATCAAATAAGGTTTTCAGGATTCTGAAAAATATTAATTCCTCAGTTTTTTGTTTTTATTACCATCCCTTTAGACCAGTAGTTGGAAAACTGCAGCTGGTAAGCCAGGTGCTTTTACAAAGTTTTTCCTGAAAAATAGCTACACTCATTTGTATACTATTATCTACAACTGTTTTCATGCCACTGTGGAAGCAGTTGTGAAAGACTGTGTTATCCATATAGTCTAAAATATTTACCATGTGGTTCTTTACTGAACATATTTGCTAAGCCCTGCCTTAAACTGGCTTAAACTCATAACAGTTAAAAAGTTCTATACAGTGTTAAGTGAAGATATTACCAAACAAAATAAAGTGCATTATAAAAATGACTAGCTTATTTACTTATGATTTATTTGTGTGTGGTGGTGGTGGATAATGGAAAAGTCTACTTTCCATACTGTCTCTCACTATTTCTCAAAACTACAGCCTGAGAAACCAGGCATATAATCTAAAATAAAATCCAAGGTCTGAGAATATAGCTCAGTGGTAGAGCACTTGCGTAAAATGCGTGAGGCCTTGGGTTACAGACCCAGAAGCACAGATTAATTACTTAATTAACTTAAAGAAAGGAAAAACCTGAAAAAAGAAAACTGAAGAGGCTTTTACAATATTACAAGGAATTAGTATAAGAGGAAACCTAGTATTCATATTCTAAAAGCAATGCATTCTGTCTGAATAGTGGCATTGAACCCAGAATTGGGAACAGGTAGTTAGTGTAGAAATAGGGGATCAGGTCAAATTGAGGAAATGGAGGCCATAAAGTCATCTGCCTCTGGAAGTTGGAGACTGCCCCTGCAAGGATGAAATGTCAAGGATCTCCGGAGGCCATTGATTACCAAATTTACCTGCCTTTATCAAGAACTGCAAGCCAGGAACTGCTAATTAATGCCCCCTGGGTCCTTGCCTGCCTGAATCACCTTGGCCCTCCCCCTGCCCATGGCCTTTCACTTAATGCAAAACCAGGCCTAGTCATGTAGGCAGGAAGAAGAGATAAACGGGGAGAGAACTGGAGAACAAAAGAGAATTTAACCTATAAAAGGTGTAGGGTACGCTCACTTCTTGGGACTTCAGAACATCAGCCATGGCCCCCTTCTCCCTGCCAGGAGAAGTCTGTATTATTAAATTTAAATAAAACCTGCTTAATATGCTTGCCTTGGCGTGCTTCTCTAGTGTTCAATCTTCAGCATTAGGAGGAGCAGAACTCATCATCGGTAAACGGCGGTATCAGCATTAGACAGGAATTTTTGCATTTGCCTAAGAATAACCTAAGATTCTGATTCAGAAATAGGGTCTGGGAACCTATTTTTAAAATCATCCCAGATAAGATTGTGATTATGTTAAAATAGAAAAAAACCTCATCTTTTGAAGTACATCATAATTTGTTATTGAAAGAATGGACATTTTTTTAAGCTGTCTGTTTTATCTCAACTCCCTAAGGTTCCCTCCCAGTAATGGGAACAAAGCCCTTAAAGCTGTTCCAGGAAACAGCCCCAAACAGAGAGTAAAAGGGTAAATTGAGTCTGATAGCCAGATAGTGCTCAAACAGTAGGATTACCAGAAACTATTGACCAGAAACTACGCCCTGTTGTAAAACATTGTGAAACATGTATGTTATCAGCAAACCCCGATCCCCTTTGAAATTTTCTGGCAGCTTTGTTCCCCTTTTCCCTTTCATGTGCGACCCCTCCCAATGTGTGGTCTCTGCCTTTATAAACCTACAAGATTTTCTGCTAGGGACTCGACTCCTGAACTCCTGCATGAGTCATGAGTAGGGTCCCAGCACGCTGGAATAAACACCTCTTGCAGTTTGCATCAAGTGACACCTCCTGCGGTTGATTGGGGTTGCCGTCGATCCATGGGACAGAGTTGGGGTTTCCTATTTGGGGGCCTTACATTTGGGGGCTCGTCCGGGATAAGACGGCCCCCCTCATCCACGGAGTCGACCTTGGAGGTAAGAAGGGGTACCCCGAAGTTGTCTGTCTTTGTCTTGTGTTTTGTTAGTTGGTCTGGTTCTGTGAGTGCACTTTTGGTTTCGGTGGCATCCATTCGGTGACTCATGAGAATGGCCGAACAGTGGTCGGTAGACGTGCCTGGGGGGCCACAGGTTGCAGCCCTGGGGGATGCCCTAAGGGTGGAGGAGAGCCAGGGACACCTGATAGTCTCCGTCAGTAAGGGTGCTGATTGGGTTCAATTGGTGGATCAGAGATTGGCACCTGTCTGTATCTGGTTCTGTTGTGTGTTTATGGCGGAGGTGGAGGAAGGGTTGGAACAACTGCTGGGTTCTCGGCCAGGGCTACTCTCGGGTGGACCCCAAAGGTTCCTTCTATGGACTCCCCGTCCCGACAGCCCTGAAGGGTAACTTAGCAAAGTAGCTTCAGTCTCAGAAGTAATGAAAAATAAGGTCTCATAATTTTAACATCCAACCTGTCCGGATGAGATGGCTAAAATGCCTTAGACACAGAGCTTCTGTTAAAACCTGTTAAATCCGGAGGTTTCAAGATGGTGGCCTAGAGGGTGGCTGCATTTCATGTTGCTCCAGGACTCAGGATTCAAAAGAGGAGAAATTGAGAGACTTGGGACCAACTCAAAGCAGCCGGGTGAGTCTCTCCCATTGGGGAGGCGTCCCGGATGGGATGGTAGTCCCGGAATGCAGGAAACTTTGTGAAGTAGAGCTGCCGGTGAAACGCCCCTCCCCCTGCTGGAGCAGTGAACTCGGACAACTGGGAGCATCAGAGAGGAGGCCGCTCAGCACAGCGCTGGGACTCGGAGCAACCACTGGGGCTCTGGAGGCTGCCTAGGGGAGGAGCAGTGAGGAGAGCCCTGTGGACTCAGAACACCAGGGCCTGCCCTGAGGAGGAGGAGGAGGAGCATGGCCGCTTGGATTCGGAGTGACTACACCAGAGCTACAGGCAGTTGCCAGAGGAGAAGCTGCGTGGCGAGCTGTTTGGACTTAGAGTGACTGCTTCTGAACACCAGGGCCTGCCCTGAGGATGAAGAGGAGGAGGAGCACGGCCCCTTGGATTTGGAGTGGCTATACCAGAGCTACAGGCGGTTGCCAGAGGAGGGGCTGCGTGGCAAGCTGTTTGGACTCAGACCACTTCTGAACACCGGGGACTGCCTGGAGGAGGAGGAGGAGGAGGAGGAGGAGGAGCGTGGCAGGGCATTTGGACTCGCAGTGACTGCATTAGAGCTCGAGGCGGCTGCTCAGAGGAGGAGGCAATTGGTGAGTTGTTTGGACTTAAAGCGACCGCTCCTGAACACAGGGCGGCTGCCTGTAGGAGAAGCGTGGTGGGTCGCTTGGTCTCCAGTGGCCTCACCAGAGCTCCGGGCGGTTGCCCAGAGGACACGTGCAGCGGGTCATGTGGATTCAGAGCCATTCAGAGTGACCGCTCCTGAATACCCAGGGGGTTACCTGGAGGAGGAGGAGGAACATTGAGGGTCATTTCGACTCGGAGTGATTGATTGCCCTGGGCTACAGGTGGTCGGTGGGAGGAGGAGGCACGCAGTGAGTTGCTTGGACTCCTAGAGACCGCACCGGAATACTGGGTGGCTGTCTGGAGGAAGAGGGGTGTGGCGGGTCTCTGGGACACAGAGCGATAGTATGGGGCCCCAGGTGGCTGTGCAGAGAAGGGGCCGCATAGCCAGGCAATTAGATGCAGATTAGGGTCCCAGGATCTAGGAGGCTTCTTGGTGGAAGAGCCGCACAGAGACAGTCTTAGGGGTAGAGTGAAAGTTCCAGGACTGCAGGCAGATTCTCTGAGGAGGGGCAGCCTAAGGAGATTCATCTGCGAAGGGTGAGGCTCCCAGGCCCAGGAGGTAGGGCCCGGACCCTGGGAACTTTGCAGAGGAAGGCAGCCCAGCCCAGGCGGTAGCAGTAAATTGAAGGGAACCTCTAGGAGGGAACTGGCCAGCGAGACCTCCCCACAGGGTGAGTCTTCCCTGCCAGGTGAGGTTTCCCCACAAGGACGGTAAAACCAGACACACAGGCCCAAACAGGACTTGCCTCAGCCCGCAGCCTAGTTCCCCTTTGGATGACCATTGGTCAACAAGTGGAGCACCTCTGCCCACCTGAAGGCCACCACTCCTAGAGAGGCAGCTTCCTTGTGGAGCATCGCATTATCAACTTCCTCCAAACTTCAGCCTACTGAAGGCAAAGAGGGGATATATATAGAAATCTTCAGGGACATTGTAAGTCAATAAAGGAAATCTGCAATATCTCAGCGGTCCACTGATACCTGAACAATATGAGAAAACAAGGAAAGAAAATGCTGCAAACAAATCTAGATGTTACATCAATAAAACCCAATGACAGCATGGCAGAAGAAATGAGAGAAAAGGAGTTCAGATTGTACATAATTAAAATGATCAGGGAAGCAAACGATGAGATGAAAAAGCAAATGCAGGCATTGAATGATTGCACCAATTGACAGTTAAAAGAGCAAATACAAGAAGCAAAAGATCATTTCAATAAAGAGTTAGAGATATTGAAAAAAAAAAAAACAGAAATCCTTGACATGAAGGAAACAATAAACCAAATTAAGAACTCCATAGAAAGCATATCCAGTAGGATAGAACACCTGGAAGACAGAACCTCAGACATTGAAGACAAAATATTTAACCTTGAAAACAAAGTTGAACAAACAGAGAAGATGGTAAGAAATCATGAACAGAATCTACAAGAACTTTGGGATATCATGAAAAGGCCAAATTTAAGAATTATTGGGATTGAGGAAGGCTTAGAGAAACAAATCAAAGGAATGAACAATCTATTCAATGAAATAATATCAGAAAATTTCCCAAATCTGAACAATGAAATGGAAAATCAACTTCAAGATGCTTATAGGACTCCAACTACAAAAAATTACAACAGACCCAAACCAAGGCACATTATAATGAAAATGCCTAACATACAAAATAAAGACAGAATTTTAATGGCTGTGAGAGAAAAGAACCAAATTACATTCAGGGGGAAACCAATACGGATATCAGCAGATTTTTCAATCCAGACCCTAAAAGCTAGCAGGGCCTGGAACAACATTTTTCAAGCCCTGAAAGAAAATGGATGCCAACCAAGAATCTCATACCCAGGAAAACTTACCTTCAATTTTGATGATGAAATAAAATCCTTCCATGATAAACAAAAGCTAAAAGAATTTACAAAAAGAAAACCAGCATTACAGAACATTCTCAGCAAAATATTCCATGAGGAAGAGATGAAAAACAAAGAAGCAAATCAGCGAAGGAAGGAATTATTCTAAAGGAATTGTCAAAAAAAGGAGGAGCCAAGTTGTGACAAGTAAATAAATAAATAAAATTTAAAAAATGAACCAAATGACCAGGAAACCAAATCATATCTCAATAATAACCCTGAATGTTAATGGCCTGAATTCATCAATCAAAAGACACAGACCGGCAGATTGGATTAAAAAGAAAGACCCAACAATATGTTGCCTGCAAGAGACTCACCTCATAGAAAAAGATACCCATAGACTAAAGGTGAAAGGATGGGGAAAAACATACCATGCACATGGACTCAGCAAAAAAGCTGGAGTATCCATCCTCATTTCCGATAACGTGGACTTCAAGCCAAAGTTAGTCAGAAGGGATAAAGAAGGTCATTTCATACTGCTTAAGGGAAGCATAAATCAGCAAGATATAACAATCATAAACATCTATGCCCCAAACAGTGGCTCATCGATGTATGTCAAACAAATCCTTCTCAATTTCAGAAACCAAATAGACCATGACACAATAATACTAGGTGATTTTAACACGCCTCTCTCACCACTGGACAGATCTTCCAGACAAAAATTGAACAAAGAAACCATAGATCTCAATAACACAATCAATAATTTAGACTTAACGGACATTTATAGAATATACCATCCAAACAAGAGTGAATACACTTTCTTCTCAGCAACACATGGATCCTTCTCTAAAATAGACCATATATTATGCCACAAAGCTAATGTTAGCAAATACAAGAAGATAGAGATATTACCATGTATTCTATCAGATCATAATGGATTGAAGTTAGAAATAAATGAAAGAGTAAAACATGGAAACTATTCCAACATCTGGAGATTAAACAATATGCTATTATATGATGAATGGATAACAGAAGATATTAGGAAGGAAATTTAAAAAAATTCTTAGAAGTAAATGAGAACAAAGAAACATCATATCAAAATCTCTGGGACACTATGAAAGCAGTACTTAGAGGGAAATTTATTTCATGGAGCACATTTAATAAAAGAAATAAAACTCAAAAAATAAATGCCCTAACACTACAGCTCAAAGCCCTAGAAAAAGAAGAACAGATCAGCACCAAAAGTAGTAGAAGACAGGAAATAGTTAAACTCAGAGCTGAAATCAATGAAATTGAAACAAAAGAAACAATACAAAAAATTGAAAAAATAAATAGTTGGTTCTTCGAAAAAATAAACAAAATTGATAAACCTTTACCCACACTAACAAAGAGAAGACGAGAGAAAACCCAAATCACTAAATTTCGGAATGAACAAGGAAATATCACAACAGACAGGATTGAAATACAAAATATAATTAGAAGCTATTTTGAAAATCTATACTCCAACAAATCAGAAAACCTTGAAGACATCAACAGGTTTCTAGAGACATATGAATTGCCTAAACTGAATGAAGAGGACATACACAATTTAAATAGACCAATTACAAGTACTGAAATAGAAGAAGTCATCAAAAGCCTACCAACAAAGAAAAGTCCGGGACCAGATGGGTTCTCAGCCGAGTTCTACAAAACCTTTAAAAAAGAGCTCACTCCAATACTTCTCAAAGTATTCCATAAAGTAGAAGAGGAGGGAACCCTCCCAAACTCATTCTATGAAGCCAATATCACCCTGATACCTAAACCAGACAGAGACACATCGAGGAAAGAAAAATTCAGACCAATATCCTTAATGAACATCGACGCAAAAATTCTCAACAAAATTTTAGCAAATCGCATACAAAAACATATTAAAAAGATAGGGCACCATGATCAAGTCGGTTTCATCCCAGGGATGCAATGTTGGTTCAACATCAGGAAATCAATAAATGTCATTCACCATATCAATAGACTTAAAGTCAAGAATCACATGATTATTTCAATAGATGCAGAAAAAGCATTTGATAAAATACAGCACCCCTTCATGCTCAAAACACTAGAAAAAATAGGGATAGTGGGAACATTCTTTAATATTGTAAAGGCCATTTATGCTAAGCCCATGGCTAATATCATTCTAAATGGTGAAAAACTGAAAGCCTTCCCCCTAAAAACTGGAACATGGCAGGGATGCCCTCTTTCACCACTTCTATTCAACATCGTTCTTGAGACTCTAGCCAGAGCAATTAGACAAACCAAAGAAATTAAAGGGATACGAATTGGAAAAGAAGAACTCAAACTATCCCTGTTCGCTGATGACATGATATATATTTAGAGGAACCTGGAAATTCCACCAGAAAACTCTTAGAACTCATAAGTTAATTCAGTAAAGTAGCAGGTTACAAGATCAATGCTCATAAATCCAATGCATTTTTATACATAAGTGATGAATCTTCAGAAAGAGAAATTAGGAAAACTACCCCATTCACAATAGCCTCGAAAAAAATAAAATACTTGGGAATCAATCTCACAAAAGAGGTGAAAGACCTCTACAATGAGAACTATACAACACTAAAGAAAGAAATTAAAGAACACCTTAGAAGACGGAAAGTTCTTCCATGTTCTTGGATAGGAAGAATTAATATTGTCAAAATGGCCATACTACCTAAAGTGCTATACAAATTCAATGCAATTCCAATTAAAATCCCAATGACGTACCTTACAGAAATAGAGAAAGCAATTATGAAATTCATCTGGAAGAATAAGAAACCCAGAAAAACTAAAGCAATCCTTAGCAGGAAGAGTGAAACAGGGGGTATTGAAATAACAGATCTTCAAGTCTACTACAAAGCAATAGTAACAAAAATGGCATGATATTGGTACCAAAATAGGAAGGTAGATCAATGGTACAGAATAGAGGACATGGACACAAACCCAAATAAATACAATTTTCTCATACTAGACAAAGGGGCCAAAAATATGCAATGGAGAAATGATAGCCTCTTCAACAAATGGTGCTGGGAGAATTGGAAATCCATATGCAACAGAACGAAACTAAACCCATATCTCTCACCATGCACGAAACTAAACTCAATATGTATTAAGAACCTTGGAATCAGACCAGAGACCCTACAGATTATAGAAGAAAAAGTAGGTCCAGATCTTCAACATGTCAGCTTAGGACCAGACTTCCTAAACAGGACTCCCATAGCACAAGAAATAAAAGCTGGAATCAACCACTGGGATAGATTCAAACTAAAAAGCTTTCTCTCAGCAAAGGAAACTATCAGCAATGCGAAGAAAGAGCCTACAGAGTGGGAGAAAATCTTTGTCAATCATACTTCAGACAGAGCACTAATCTCCAGAATCTATAAAGAACTCAAAAATCTCTACTCCAAGAATGCAAATAATCCAGTCGACAAATGGGCTAAGGAAATGAATAGACACTTCACAGAAGAAGATCTACAAGCAATCAACAAACATATGGAAAAATGTTCAACATCTCTAGTAATAAGAGAAATGCAAATCAAAACCACCCTAAGATTCCATCTTACCCCAATTAGAATGGCAATTATCAAGAATACGAGCAACTACAGGTGTTGGCGTGGATGTGGGGAGAAAGGGACACTCATACATTGCTGGTGGGACTGCAAATTAGTGCATCCACTCTGGAAAGCAGTGTGGAGATTCCTTAGAAAACTTGGAATGGACCCTCCATTTGACCCAGCTCTTCCACTCCTTGGCCTATACCCAAAGGACTTAAAATCAGCATACTACAGAGATACAGCCACATTAATGTTCATAGCTGCTCAATTCACAATAGCCAGATTGTGGAACCAACCTAGATGCCCTTCAATTGATGAGTGGATAAAGAAGCTGTGGTATATATATACAATAGAATATTACTCAGCCATAAAGAATGATAAAATTATGGCATTTGCAGGCAAATGGATGAAATTGGAGAATATCCTGCTAAGTGAGATAAGCCAATCTCAAAAAGCCAAAGGAAGAATGATATCGCTAATAAGTGGATGATGACACATAATGGGGGGAGGGAAAGTTTAGTGTTAGGGTTAGAGTTAGGGTTAGGGAGGGGGGCAAGTATGGAGGAAGGAAGCACTGTATAGGGGGAAAAGAGGGGTGGGAGGGGTGAGGAGAAGGGAAAAAATAACAGAATGAATCAAACAACATTACTCTATGTAAATTTATGATTACACAAATGGTGTGCCTTTACACCATGTACAAACAGAGAAACAACATGTATCCCATTTGTTTACAATAAAGAAAAAAAAACCTGTTAGATCCTTCCAGATCTCAGTCAGGGCTTACTTTGAAATATAAATAGAAGAAGCCAAAAGGCTCAGTAGGAGACCGGTCTCAAACCCAGGGAAAGAAAAGGTAAAAAGAGTCTTTAAAACTCCAGCAAAGTAAATTTTATGATACTTTAATAAAGTAATTAACGGCCGTATCATTTTTCAGGAACTCTTGTTTTTTTAATTATATTTTTTGAGCTCATGATTTTTTGATCAGTTCTATTTTTTTTTCAACTAGAGTTTTTGAACATCTGTTACATTGCAATGGAGATTCACCTATAAAGTTACAAGGCCTTCATTTTGTGTTATTTGTATGTCATGCTGTCTAATGTCATGTTTTGTTTGTATCAAAACTGAGTGCTCCTAAAATTAAAATTTAAAAATGGATCCAGATACTTTTAATTCACGTGATTTAAAGAGGTTCAAATTGGGTAAACTAATAAAAGCAAAATTTCTCTGAAAACAACTCACAAGTCTCTAGGTGGTCAAGCTAATAAAATATTGATGTTAATAAAGTGTCTAATATCAATTGTTTCTAGGACTTTTCTTCAACAGGAAAGAGACAGCAAATACTGTACAGGACACTTGTCTGATATCTTGGTTTTTACACAATAATTGAATTAGAGTTAACATGTATGGGATTACTCTAATATGTTTGTAGAGACATCTGAGTAATTTACAAAGTTAAAATGCTAATTGTTAAATAACATCAAGTACTTTTAACTCCTTAAATTCCATGGGGTATCATACTTAAGCATTATTGGTGTTTTCATAGGTTGGTAAATAAAAGGGTTTAAACTTGCTTTGTGTCATTACAAAACTAAAAAAAAGGTTACCAAGAGTTATGTCCTAACAAGTGCAATTCTATATACAAAGGGTCCCAAAAGTTTCAACGGTGTTTCAATTAGAGTACTATAAACAACAGAATATTTAATCTTATTAAAATAGAGTAATTTATCTATATTCAGAAATTTCATAAGAGTTGTTTCAGAATGTGAACAAAAAGGGGTCAACAAAAAGGAAAGAGATAATAAAAGATTCTGGGTATGGAAATATATTTTGTAAAAGGAAAAAGGAAATGTTTCTGGGTAAGAAAGTGCTTGTGTGATGAAATACATGAGGGTCTAAGTAAGTGCTAAGAAAGTCGGTGTAAGTAAAGGGCCAGTTTCAACAAGTTTGTGTATAACTAAGTTGGTTATATGTATGTGAGACAGCTAAAAATATTTAAGGTTTTTCCTAAGGTGAAATACTAACGTTCTGATATAAACCAAAGTTTAATCTATATGGTAGAATGATATGGTAAAATGACAAGGATTTGAAACACTAATTTACTCTTAACTTTGTGTCTATTAAGTTGTATTCTTTAGAACAATTAGTCTTAAAAATTAGGGTGTATACAATTATGGTTAAACAACTGTTATAGAGTATTGTACTGTGTTACAGAGTCTACATTTTTCTTTAAAAACTCAATTTGGTAAGATAAATGTGTCAAGGTAATTGTGAAATGCTCACTAGTTGTATATTAAATGTGTTCATATTTTTCAGGACCACAAGTTTTTAAAGCAAGGAATTTATTAAGCTCTGCTATCCTCCAGATTAAACTTGTCTGTAATGGTAATCTTAAACTTATAAAGAGTAAATTTTATTGGGAATTTATTTCTATCATTTAATGTTCTATTATAGGACATGCTATCAATAGGGTATGTGTAAAATTTCTTACTTTTTACACTGAGATAAAGAATTTCAAATGTAAATGTATTTCTAAACATTAGAGTCTGATTTGTTTAAAGGTTAATATTGTGAAACATGAGAGAAACATGAAAACATTTTGTCACTTTAACACACAAAAGGAAAGTTAAAAGCTCTCTCAGCCTTTCTTTGATTCATGTTTTAGATACTATGCTAAATTGTGTTAATTATAAAGTTTATATAGACTCAGGAAACAGTATATGTAAACTACTTAATGATATTTAAGGATGAAGCAAAGATCAACATCAGAATTAGAACACTTAAGATCTGTAAAGAGCCCTGCCTTACCTGAGATAAGGCTCTGCCTCCCACCTTACTGCATGTTAGAGTGACTCCAAAATAAGTCAGACTTCAGCTTATTTAAAGTTATAGTCAAAAGATTGGTTCTTGTTGTAAAAGTACTGTGATCTCAAATAGGGGATAGAATGTAGTTCTCAATCCAAATTCAAGATAGCTATTATACAAGCTGAATATATTTTTACTCTTGCTAATTTCATTTTGTAAAACTGTTACCTGTTAATGTTTTGCAGAAGTAGCTGCTTCAAGAACACACAACCTAGGTAACTTGTGATAATAAGCCATCACCTATAGAACAGATAGTGGTAACTTCCAGTACTCATACAGACTCCAGTTAGATAAAAGGGTAAATAACTGTAAAGTTATAGACAATGAAGTTAAAGCCCAGTACTTTTACTTTATTACCGGTGAGACTGGCTTGCTGCATAATTAAGATCAAACTTAGAGATTGGAGTTAAATACAGAGGTCAAGAAAATTCCATATTTGGGTCTTGCCCTCAACGTCAGCCTGAACATAGGGAATAAGAGAACTTCTCTAAGCAGCGTTGCAACTCTGGGTCACACAACCTCCTGATCAAGGAGATTGTTGAGACTAGAGGATGAAAAATCACCCAGTGCATCTGCTGCAGAGGAGGGTCATGGAAAAAGGGAAACATCTCTTGATGCTTCTAAAGGAAGTCACCTCATCAAGAGACCCTGCCAAAGTCACTGGTGGAGCTAAGGAGCCGCTCTTAAGTTCTGTACAAGTGACCCCTGTGGGAACTCAGCTGACTCTTTAACAAGACAGGAACCAGGTCAATTTGACCAGCTTGATCTTAGATGCCCAGCAAAACAGTTAAAACCAAAGTATAGCCATTCTTGGGCATTTAAAGGAAATAATAGTTAAATGTAAATTAAGATGTACACTTCTATTTTGTGTTAGCCCACTAGAATAAAGGCTGGAAGCTACAAATGAAAGAAAGATTCTTCAGCAAATGTGCCTGATAACTATCAAGAGAAACTGCCAGAGTCAGAAGTTTTTAGTCAGTTTAAGGCCTGAAGACCTTCCTAAGCTACACAGGTAGACTTAATCTATGTTTGCTAGTATGATTATCTATTCCTAAGTAACAGAAGTATAGAGATTGCTACTAAACACAGGTTATACAAATAAAGGGATATTTTACAAAATCAGATGACATTAAGTAGCTTAACTATATTTTCTGGGGACATCAATGACATTAAGGGTTAAATGTTGTGTTTACATTCCTGATAACCTGGACAATGTTAAAGTCCCCAAATAAAGGCCTTGTCTTCTCCAGCCTTTGCTAGGCCTAGTTATAGGAACAATTTCTCAGTTCTTTCACCTCCTGGTGAGAGATTATCTTCTGTCATTTTCATGATACTCTGTGGCATGTTTCAGATGCTGCAACATTTACTCTGTACTAATCTCATTTCAGTACTCATGTCTTTTTTTTCTTCTATCATAGAAGCACCCACCCCCAGATGACTTTACAACTTGCTCTTCCCCAACCAGGCTTCTTCCTGGGACCCCTCGATTGACCCAATTTTTTAAAAAGAAGCAACTCCAAACTGCTTGCCCCTCTTTGCCCCCATTCAGCTTCGAAGGAATCAGAACGACCGATGCCCCTTTTCATTTCCTTAACAAGCAGTTATGGGTTCCTAAAGCTAAAGGGGGGAATGAAGCCAGAATTGGGAATAGGTAGTTAGTGTAGAAATAGGGAATCAGGTCAAATCGAGGAAATGAAGCCATAAAGTCATCTGCCTCTGCAAGTTGGAGACTGCCTCTGGAAGAATGGAATGTCAAGGATCTCCAGAGGCCATTGATTACCAAATTTACCTGCTTTTATCAAAGACTGTTTATCAAGGACTGCAAACAAGGGGCTGCTAATTGGTGGCCTGCCCCCTCGGCTCTTGCCTGCCTGAAATCGCCTAGTCACCTTCATCAGGGAAAGAGTAAGTGCTCTACAGGTACTAATGCTCAGGCAACAATACCAGTCCCTCCGCCAAGGAAATAGCTTTGGAGAAGAGTATATAGAGACAGAAGTTCCATGATTAGAACTTACCAGAAAAGAAAATGGGAAAATGAAAGAATGGACATTTTTTAAACTGTCTGTTTTATCTCAACTCCCTAAGGTTTCCCTTCCAGTAATGGGAACAAAGCCCTTAAAGCTGTTCCAGGAAACAGCCCCAAACAGAGAGTAAAAGGGTAAATTGAGCCTGATAGCCAGATAGTGCTCAAACAGTAGGATTACAAGAAACTATTGACCAGAACCTATGCCCTGTTGTAAAACATTGTGAAACATGTTGTATGTTATCAGCAAACCCAGACCCCCTTTGAAATTTCCCAGCAGCTTTGTTCCCCTTTTCCCTTTCATGTATGACCCCTCCCGATGTGTGGTCTCTGCTTTTATAAACTTACAAGATTTTCTGCTAGGGACTCGACTCCTGGACTCCTGTGTGAGTCATGAGTCGGGTCCCAGCATGCTGGAATAAACACCTCTTGCGGTTTGCATCAAGTGACGCCTCCTGCGGTTGATTGGGGTTGCCATTGATCCATGGGACAGAGTTGGGGTTTCCTTTTTGGGGCCCTTACATTATAACATTGGTAATTTTCTTCAAAAAAATTGGTGGAAGAATAGTTGATTAGGGTACGGATGATATACATTCTTTCATGCTTTGATCATTCTCTAAACTTGGTGAGAGGTACACAGTTCATTATACTGTTCTCCCTATATTGTAAATGATTCAAAATTTCCATAAATTATTTAAACAAATCTCAGGTGATTCCAATACATAAATAAGATTGAGAACCATTGAATAAGTCTGCTGAAAAGTGTTGGCATCCAATGGAGGTCCCACTGCCACTGTTTTTATAAATTATACTACAACTTAGGATTTTTCATTTAGAATTTGAAAGCCACAAACTACTTATCCTCCAACATTTCAAGCAAAGCCCTTCCACTTATGACATGACATTTCTGTGGTAGGAATGAATGCAGCTGACCAGAAAAAATGTTGATTTCTTTAAGTAAAATAGCAGAACCATTGGTAAAAGAAGGAAAACAACATTAAAATTATAGTTTTAAGAGGTTTTATTAAAACACTGAGGGAAGAAAAGAGTAGGTCAAAAACCCTTAGATTTGGATGGGACTTTAAGAATTATATGAACCATTTTCTTGTTTTCCAAATGGCAAGATTGGAATGATGGAAAGAATAATCCAGAATAGGCCCCAATTCACACAGAACCATTTGGCTTTAATTCAGGACACCAATGACTTCAGTCATGGTGTGACAAGTACAATGTGCTTAAATTTTGAGTCATTGATGTAGGAAAAGGGGCAAAAATACAATGAGGTCAATCACCTTGGGAAAGCTTTAAAGAAGGAAATACAGATGTCTGGGTGGTCAGACCACATGATGAGGAAGAAGTTCTGAAGTGGGAGTGGAAACAAAAGAATGGAGAAAAAGCTCCATGAAATGCCCCTTTCAACCACTCTTATATATCTCCCTCTATGATAATGTTCTCAATTGGGATCCAAAAAAATAAACCATAGCATCCAAATCCCATGTACTACTGCTCTGGCAAATAAAACTAATTTCACTCTAAAGCCTCAAACATATCCCCCAATTGCCTCAATCCCTCCATTTTTCTATTTCAGCCTACCAGAAAGAATTAAATGTATTTATACTGACACTTCTAAGTTATTAGAAACATTAGGATGGTAATTACATTACTGTCAGCTCCATCTGTCTTTTCTGTTGTGGGGGGAACACAATTGACCTCTTCCTGTAACTACTTCAATTGAAAGCAAGGTTTTCAGGGAAGCAATGAATTGTTGCATTTAGGCTAAGGAAGGCCTACTGCACAGTGGAGTTATCTGGGAATCACTGGCTCTCCCACTTGAGAAGCTGGCTTGAAAGCACAGCCTTTATCACCACAACTAAAAATATAAGACAGAAACTGAACAGTCAACTAAATGATGCACTTTATTGATTTTCAAGACTAGGCACAAGTGTTCTATTTAACAAGTAATGGCTGCTCATAGTCATGCCAAAGGGGAAAAGTGCAGAGTTCCTAAAACACCAAAAAGGATCCAAACAAAGTTCCAAGAAAAAATTCACTTAGTCATTTCAAGAAAAATCTAAGCAACTGAGCTAGGGCCAGTGGTTCAACCTACCCCCTCAAGTTTCCTACCAGAGCTTACAACCTATAAATTGTTAGAAGAACCGAGGATGTTGAGGGTGGGGGAGGTGTCTATGGTATTTGCCCTAAAAACGTGGCTCGTGGCTTGGTCAAAGCACCAAGAAAAGAAGAACTCCATATCTTTCTTATATTGAGGCAGCACCACAAGAAGAATTTACGACAGAACACCTCCCTCCCCAGAATATCCCTTTAATTAAAAAGAAAATTCCCTTAACCCAGTTTAGTGTGATGAAAAGGAGCCAAGGAAAGGAGGAGAAGCCCGAAAGCCAAGCAGCAACTGCACCACCATGGTCAGGGTTGCAGAGACCAATACCTTGGAGTTGGGCAGGCTGAAGACGCCAGGGTCGTCGGTGCTTCCAACCATGATCTTGTGCTCCTTGCCCAGGGCATGGGTGCCGTCATTTTCCGAGCATGCAACCTTGGTGCCAGGATGCTCCTGGGACACCTGGTCACTGGTGGTGTTTCCCATGGCTGCAGCTCGAGTTGGGGGCCACCTGGCATTGAGTGCTACACCTGGCGGGAAACAAACACCACAGTGGCCACATCAGGGGCACCTGGGCCCTGCCTGTGCTCATTGGGGATGCCTGAAAGGAATGCCCACCGCAGGAAACCATGCCCGGTAGTCCCCAATCTCCTGGCCTACAGGGACTCGGCAAGCCCCCGGGTCTCCCTCCATCCCCACTCTGGAAACCCACCCTTGGGACTCCCCCACAATAGCGCACCCCATCCCTTCCAGCAATGTGCTCCCTCTTCCCGGGACCATGGGCGCATTGGCCCTCCTGTGGGCAAGGTCACCAATAAAGTTATTGAAATTGGAGCCGCACGCTGGGCCAGGAATCTGAGTTTCCTCCTAAAATGGCTACAAGACACGTGGTGAGGGGCCACATCTGCATGCTCCTGCCGCCAGCTACCATGGCTCTCCAATCCTCCCGCCCCTCTAGCGGCAGCCTTGAGGGTGGGCGCAGGGGCGCTGGGCAGGGATAGCATGATGGGGATACCAGGCCTGAAACTCCTGAGCTGGAGGATCCTGCACTGCCTGGTGAGGGACAGCTTGCAGGATGCTCTCAGTGCCACAGAATGTGTGCAGCTTTCCCTATTGCCGCCTCCCAGTGGTCTCAGGTGTGCTGAAACATTTTATGAGCTGCATCTCCCTGAGCTGTGACCAGGAGAGGAATAATAACATGAACTTCATCTCCAGGCAGAGAGAAGGAAAGGTCAAGTCTAGAGGCTGCAACTGTGCAGAGCCACAGAAAGGACTAGTCAGCCTGAATTGGAGTCCTGGGGAATAATTCAAGATGTAGTGTCTAATAGTAGATAGACCCTGACAAACTAGTGAATTGTTAGAAAAAAGACAATGCTCTTATAAGCTAAGAAATAACATTTTTGCAATGATTAACTCTAGAAGAAATAAACTCTGAGAGAAATGGCAATAACAAAAACATTAGAAGTCACACAAAATGTATAAAAAGGTCACAGATGATTCTAGGGTTGGGAGTACTCCAAGATTTATGATAATGGGACTTATCATTCCTATGAGAAAATTTTATTACTCAATGTGTTATATATACAGACCAGCAGCATTCATGTATCACCTGGGAGCTTGTTAGAATGTAAGCAGAATCCGAGGTCCCATCCTCATCTACAGAACCAGAATCTACATTTTAATAAGCATATTTTAAAGTGTGAGAATCACTGCTTTGACAGCTGATAACAGCATAGATCCAGATTTGATCCCTTTTCATATTCTACACTCACCATGTACAGAGTAAACTTTCAGTGAACATTTGCTGAGTGAAGATACAGGGATACTGCTCACTACATTTCTAACAAGATACACCACTTAGGCATGGTGATGAGGAAGGCAGCCAAAGCTGGGGAACTCCAAGTCACACAGGCCATGTTTTCTGAGTGAGCAGCACTGTTTTTTGTAAAGTCCATTCTTGTATTATGAAGTTGAAGAATCTACTTAACATACACTGCGCCCCCATTCTTCGCTCTGTTTCTTTATGAACTCATCTTCTTGCTGTTGATCAAAAGCAGTTTCAGGGAAGAAGTGCAATTTTACCACAACTGCTTGCTCACCCCTCCAAATTCTTGAGTGCCTGAGTACCTCCTTTATGTTATCCTTACTGTTTTCCTCTCATCTCCAATTCCTTTGTCTTTCCCCTGGGACTGACTGGGGATTGAACCCAGGGTTTATGTGCATGTGAGGCAAACACTCTACCAACTGAGCTATATTCTGAGCCCTGCTTCTATTCTCTTAGAAGAAAAGCAGCAAGGTTATTACCTGACTGAGGAGAGGAGACAAGTATTTGAAGTTTGAACAGGTAGGAGGTGTGAAATAATCAATTAAAATAGTAGGATATAGAATTGACTAGAAAACCTAAGTGTGAATGGCAGATTGTACTGAAGGTCTAGGTATGTTTGGTGGTTATGAATTTAAGACAAGGTGACTGCTGGATTTCAGCCATTCTTTGAACAGCTACATAGAAGGGAAGAGAAATATAAGGGCACACCCTTTATTTTAAGGAGATTTAACAGAAGTTCCATATAGAATTTCCATGTAACTCTCACTGAAAGAATGTAATCACATATCTAGCTACCAGGGAAGCTAAGAAATGTGCCTTTATACAGAAAGACAACATACCAAGGTTATTAAAAAGGAAGAGGAAATTAAAGTTGAAGTGGGCCTCTAATGCTCTCTGTCACCTCATTTTTCAGTTCTGTAACCTTATTCCAATGGTTTTTTGATCAACCTCACCTCCCTACACTTAAGGTCATAAGAAAGTGATTACATTCTTTCAGTGAGAGTTAAATGGAAATTCTATATGGAACTTCTGTTAAATCTCCTTAAATAAAGGTTGTGCCCTTATATTTCTCTTCCCTTCTATGTGGCTGTTCAAAGAATGGCCAAAATCCAGCAGTCACCTTGGACTGTGAGGTAGCTGAGAATAATACAGCAGAAAAAGGAACTATGGAGCTGTTATATATCAGGTCTGTCAACCTCTGGAATTTTTCATCTGAGAGGGAAATAAGCTTCAGTCTTATTTACATCATTGGGGCTTTTCTATTATATATAGCCCAACCTAATCCTAACTCATATGTTGGATTGATCAAAGTTGTTATCTATATACTAAAGTCAACTGCAGGAGTAGTTATGCTTACAGAGATAGGCACAAAGCTTGATACTAAAATTTTTACAGAATTAAGTGGAGTAAATGGGTCTGAAAATAACTACAAGGAGAGGTGGTGGCCAGTACTTCAAAGGAGCAGGAGGATTTGAGAAAGTAAGGAGAAACAGTCATGAGAAACTCTAGGCAGCATAAGGAATGAAGAAGACATATACCCCAATTTGCTTTTTATGTCGATCCTGACTTTTTAAAAGACCTATGTGATTGAGTAAATAAGTTACAGACAGATGCTTGTGTTTCAAACCACAACAGAATATTAGATACTGACCCAGATTGGTGATCTATTCCAAAATATCTTCTGAAAGAACATGTTTGCCCCATAGACATTTCACAGTGTTAAGCACCCTGATCTTATTGTTTTCTCAAAGTGTTGTTCACTATTTAAGTCTTTAAAAACTTGATCATATTTTTATCTCCCATGTTATATGTATTCATTCAATTAATTAATCTATGGATGCTGCACTATGTTCCAGGCACTAAGAGCACATAAATTGATTGCAAAGTATCTGCCTTCCAAGAGTTTACCAATACAAAGAGGAACCATGTGAGAGAAATGTTTCCACAGAGTTTGGTAAGGATATTGAACAGGTGTGGTAAAAGCACAAAGGAGCCCAGTATTTCATATTGGGGTTTAGGGAAGATAAAAGAGATGAATTGAATCTTGAAGATAATGGAGGTATTATTTAGCTGGAGAGTTTACTGAAAGTACAACAAAAGAATCTACAGAAACATGGAAAATCATGAATTTTGTGAACTTTCAAATAGGTAGTTTAGATAATGTTTATTACTGCATTACTCTTAGTCAGAGTAACAAGGCAGGCCAAGTATTAAGTAATATTACCTTAGTTATATATGTACTTGCCCTTAATATAAATTTAATTTGTGGAGACTGCTGGCTTCATATTCTCAGATGCAAGAAAACTTATCTAAGTGAATTGAAGAAATTGGCTTTTTATCACCATTTCTCAGTCAATACAATTACAGTAAATACTTAGCAAAGGAGGCAAAATTTGCTATGGTAAGTTAGATTATTTTTTATTAGATCAACTTAATTTGAGAGTAATCAGGTAAAAACATTGTAATATAAATGAATGTATAGTTAATGTTCTTCCTCTAAACAAATTAAACTAGACTGTAGCTGTGGGTCAAGTCCTGAATCATATAAATACATTTTTAATTAATTTTTAATTTCAAAATAGTTTTTGATTTAAGAAAGTTTGCAAAGTATTGCAGAGTTCTTGGATATACCACACCTAGTTTTCCTTTTTGTTGACACATTATTATGATACATTTGCCACAACTCATAAACCAACATTGACACATAATTATTAATCAAAATGCCTATTTTAATTATATTCACCTATTTTTAAAATTGATCCTTTCCATTCCAGAATACTCATTACATTTAGATGACAATTCTGCTTAGACTCCTCTATACTGTGGCAGTTGCTAAAAATTTCCTTGTTTTTGATGACCTTGAAAGTTTTGAGTTAGTCAGACAGTTTGTAGAATATTCCTCAATTTAAGATTGTTGATAATTTTCTCATGGTTAAACTGGGTTTTGGTTCAGGGTGGAATACCACAGAAGTAAAGTGACCTTCTTGTCATATCATTTCAAGAGTACGTACTGTCAGTATGACTTATCACTTGATGTTAATCTTGATCATCTCGCTGAAGTGGCATTTGTCAAATTCACTTTTTCCCTTTCCATGCTGTAATTTTTGGAAGGAACTTAATCTTTGCAGCCCACTTAAGAAGTAGAAAATTGTGCTCCATCTCCTTGAGAAGAAAGTATCTATATAAATTCAGAATTATTTTGTATGAGAGAGTTGTCTGTTCCATATCATTTATTAATTTATTCATTTATTTATTTAATTATTTATATCACTATGAACTCACGTATTTTTTTTTTCTTTTGTGGTGCTGGGAATCAAACCCAGGGCCTTGTGCTTGCAAGGCAAGCACTCTACTGACAGATCTATCTCCCCAGCCCAGACTCAAGTATTTTTATGTCTTATGTTCTAATAGTAGGTTACTTATTTTATTGTTCAAATTTTCCACTATATAATTACTCCTATGTCCCTTTGACATATGCTTATTCACTTCTTGTTTTGAGCATTTTTTGTCTCTGGCATTACAAGAATGCATTTTTCTTTGGTAATCAGATTTAAAATATTTGGAAAAATTTTACATAAATATATATATATACACATATATATACATACATACATACATATATATACATATATACATGCGGGGGCATCTGAAATTTCATCCAGTGCTTGACAAAGATCCTCTGGAGGATGTTTGCAAAGGCTCATCCTAAAAGGAATTGCCGGATGTTTTCCTATGGAGCATGGTGTTTTTTCTGCTGTGTTTTTCTGATAATATATTACTCATTTCAGTCTGAACAGATTGCTTAAGGGGATGAGGGGAATACAATAAAAATTCCAGAAAATATTATCTATAATCTGAAAAACAATGGGTCTTTATCACTATCAAAGTCAAAAATAATTTTGCAACCATGAAATGAGTCCCTGAAAGCCTCTGGAGAAAATAGTTATAGATCTGCCTTTGTCTCCAAAAGGCTGGTTAAATTCTAATGATGGTTTTGTTTATGTGTGGTGGTGAGGTAAGGGAATAAGGTTTCACAACATTCTTTCCTTCCTACAAAGAATATGTCACCCCTATAATAAATGTTGGTACACAATAACCATTGGGACTGCTGCCCTCCAGTAGCCCTTAACTCAGCAATTTAGATATTAACCAGATGGGCCTAGGAGAAATGGTCATGTGAGATTACTTGTCTATCGCTTTAACCACAAGAATAATAAGAATAGTCTTAGGTCACATAGAGTTTAGACATTAAGGAAATAAACATTGTATTAGCTCATTGACATAGTTAGATATGCTTAAAACATTTGTGATTAGGTAAGGATGATCTGTAAGGTTTCTGTTTTCTCATAATCTTCTAGTTCCTTATTAAGAACGATTCCTGCCTATGCTTTGGAAAACTTCTTTAATTTTATTAATCACAAGCCTGTCATCAAAGCCTGAAGAAAAATGTATATAAACCCAGCCTTCCCCAGAATAAAGTGGGATTGATTGCACCAGAACTAGAGTCTGTGTCTTTAATTCTCCATCCATTGCCGACGCTGTCGCCCTGCGCCGCATTTACCTGTGTGGAACCCATGGACTTCTCCTAGGGCTGGACCCTGGCTAGTGGCACCCAATGTGGGGCACTCTGGTAAATCCCCCATTTATTAACATTAATTTCTTTCCTTTTTGAGACAGCTAGGATCCTGCCTTGGGTGTCGCAGACTCCTCGGTAGAGAAGGCCGAGAAAGGAGAGGCAGGGATAGACAGAACAGCTACCATGGGAGGTAGTGAAAGCAAAGAAAGAGCACTATTTATTTATATCACTAAGCACTTATTAACTAAAAAGGGAACACATGTAGAAACAGCTCAATTAAAATGATTGTTTTATGTTGTGCAAGAATGTGCCCCTTGGATTCCTGAACAGGGTACTTTAGATGTTAAAACCTGGAAAAAGGTAGGCGATGCTATGCATGTGCATCATAGTTTATATGGCAATGAAAGAGTCCCTGCCAATGCTTTTGTGTTGTGGAATCTATTTAGGGATTGTTTAGACCCTAGACATGAAAGTGAGCAGCTAAGTAAAAGGGTAAGATCACCAGACAAAACGTCAGAAAAGGAGCCTTTGCTGACAGCCTCATTTAAAAAACATACAGAGGAAACTCAGAGTGAAAGTGAAAGTGAATCAGATGATTATAAAGACAGGAGAAAGGAGAAAGGTCTGCCTGATCAGCTCTTCCCGTCTGATGAGGAAGACTTGGAAGAAGTCACTTTCAGATATCATAATGAGGATCCACCTTTGGTGGCTCCTGTTGTGCCAGCCCTTCCTAAACCCCCAGATAAAATAAAAAGGAAAGTCTAAGGTAGGATTTCTAGGTGCTGTTAGTGAGGCACAAAAACAGGGAGATGTTAGTATTTGTGCCCTATAATATGGGCTATAGGTGAGGGAGGAGAGCCTCATTGGAGCCTCTCGCTTTAAAATGTTAAAAGAACTAAAAGCAGCTGTAAAAGATTTAGGACCTACTTCCCCTTATGCTTTGCAGCTAGTGGAGAATGTCCTTCTCTTGGCTGTCCCTAAAGGCTATCATATTATAGTCATTGATTTACAAGATTGCTTCTTTACTATTCATTTAGCTAAACTAGATAGATGGCATTTTGCTTTTAGTTTACCATCGCCTAATTTACAAAGGCTGTATCAAAGATTTCAATGGAAAGTATTACCTCAAGGAATGAAAAATAGTCCTACATTATGTCAAAAGTTTGTAGATCCAGCCTTACTTAATTGTAGACAAAAGTATCCAGACTGCTATATGATTCATTATATGGATGACATATTGATTGCATATTCTCAAAGCCATTTGTTACAAATAATATTACAGGATTTAATTAAAGATTTACAGAGATGGGGTCTGATAGTGGCTCCTGAAAAAATTCAACAGGAACCTCCTTATAATTATCTAGGAAGAACTATAAAAACAGATTGTGTCAGCTCTCAAAAGTTACAAATTTGAAAAGACAAATTATTAACATTAAATGTTTTTAAAAATTATTGGGAGATATAAATTGGATTAGACCTTATTTAAAACTCTCAACTAATGATTTAAAACCTTTGTTTGAAATACTAAAGGGTGATTCAGATCCTAAATCAAGTAGAATATTAACTAAAGAAGGAGAACAAGCCTTACAAGTTGTTGAAACTGCAATTCAAAAACATTACTTGCAACAAGTTAATTATAACTTGCCTTGGGTTTGTGTGTGTGTGTGTGTGCTAAAAACAAAACATACTCCAACAGGTTTTTATGGGAAAATGGTCCACTTGAATGGATACACTTATCAGTATCAGGAAAGAAAATATTAATGTCTTATCCTACTATGGTAGTTTCTTTGGTATTAAAGGCCAGATTTAGAAGTAAAGAATTGCTTGTGAAATGCATGAAATAATTATCCTTACACAAGAGAACAATTTGATCAATTATTACAAATTGATGATCAATGGGCTATTGCATTTCTAATTTTTACAGGAAAAATTTCTTTCCACTTGCCCAATAATCCTTTACTAAATTTTTTACTTCAAACAGAAATAATATTTCCTAAATGGTGCTCCTCAACTCCAATTAACAATGCTATGTTAATATTTACAGATGGGTCATCAAATGGGAAAGCAGTTACAATAATTAATTCTCAAACCACAGTTCAATGGACACAAGAAACTTCTGCACAAAGAGCTGAATTAGAAGCAGTCATCTACGCTTTCAAGACTGTTGCTCAACACTTTAACTTGTACACAGACTCACTATACATTGTTAAACTGTTTCCAACCATAGAAACAGCAACTCTCTCCTTTCTGTCTAAAATTATACATAGGCTACAAGAACTTCAATATCTAATTCATTACAGAACTTCACAGTTCTTTATAGGTCACATTCCGGGACATTCTGGATTACCTGGTCCCCTGCTCAGGGGAATACCCATGCTGATCACTTAACTAAAAATTTTATTTTAACAGCTATAGAAGAAGCTATTATATCATGCAAAAATCATCATCAAAATTCATCTGCCTTATAAAAACAATTTCATATTACTAGAGACAAGCAAGAACTATTGTTAAAAATTGTCATGTTTGTCCTAAATTTATTCCTTCTCCACAGATAGAAGTTAATCCTCGAGGACTTTTACTTAATGTCTTATGGCAAATGGATGTAACTCATATATCAGAATTTGGAAAATTGTC
Organism: Sciurus vulgaris; assembly: GCF_902686455.1. Lineage (NCBI taxonomy): Eukaryota > Metazoa > Chordata > Mammalia > Rodentia > Sciuridae > Sciurus > Sciurus vulgaris. The sequence goes on along the minus strand of NW_027632694.1, from coordinate 2,623 downwards.
TCATGTTCATGTTGCAGTTGATACCTTTTCTCATGTTATTGTAGCTTCAGCCAGAACTGGAGAAGCCTACAAGGATGTAATAAAGATTTCTGTTCCAGGTTTAACATTTCTCATTCTACAGGAATTCCTTATAATCCACAAGGACAAGTTATAATAAAAAGAAGTCATCAAAAGCTTAAAACTCAAATTACTAAATTAAAAGAGGGGGGATTAAAATATTACTCCCCCCATCATATTATTCAACATGCCCTTTTTGTGTTAAATCATTTAAATGTTGATGAAGAAGGCAATTCTGCCATGATGAGGCATTGAGAAAGTAAAAGGTCAACTCAGGCCCTAGTAAAATGGAAAGATTTATTAACAGGTAAATGGAAGGGCTGACATTTTGCTTACTTCTGAAGGTCGAGGCTATGCTTATGTTTTCCCCAGGATGCTGAAATGCCTTTGTGGATTCCAGACAGATTGATACATCACTACAATGAGCCCTAGTCTAAGTAGGAAGAACAAAAAGTATTGAATCCCTTACCAACCCAATCAGACGGAGGAAGATGGGCTAGTATTTAAGATAAAGAAACTCCGTTTTGCTCATTCTGCTGCTACTCGCACTGCTGATCTTCTGACATGGGGACAACTGAAGCGCTTGGCTGTCACTGCTGCTGATGTGATGACTGGTGCCGGAAAACCTAAAACCCCAGAGGCTTTGTTTCTTGCTTTGATTGCCCTTGTCTAGGCTCAGGTATTGCCTATTAATGCTCAATTTGATCCTAATGGGGAGGCTTATTGGACCTATTTTCCAAATCCTCCTCTGTTACATCCTACTACTTGGAGCAGGACCAATATAAAGGTATTTACTAATAAACCTCAGGTACTTGGAGGCATTTCTGACTCTTTGATTCCTCATAAGATAGCATCCACTGTTACATTTTATGGCATTACTGAAGAGACACTCATGTGCTTTAGTAGAGATAACTTACATGTGTCACTGGGATGTCTCCCTCTATGTTATAGGACTTTTAATACTGATTCTCCTCTTGAGGAGGAAGACAAGAAAAGGGACATATGGTCTCTTGAGATAATTTCTCTGGGATATGCAAATCATAATGATACTAATGTTTCAGTTACTTTGCCTCCTTCCTTTAAATTATGTGATGAATTTAATAATCAAAAAGATACTGCTTGGAATTTAATTGATGTTGAGACTGATTTTCCAAAATGGTTTGAGTGTGGCTTTCATCATGCTGCAGTACAATTTTAACCTCAAAGCTCAAAGACTATTATTAGAGATTATTCCATGTCTGCTCCTAATTATGAGTATACACTATAGCTAAAGACTAGAAAGAATCATAGTCTTCATTTTGAATTTAATTCTTTTGTAACTAATGATCCAATTCATAGGTGGTTTACTCCTGGATGGGTGACACCTATCTATGGTAGTGATTTAAATAATGGCAAACTTTCTTACTTTCCTGATTTATATAGACTGTTAGCAGCTACTAATATAGTATTATTACAAAGACCTAAGTTAAGTAAATCTAATGACTTTGCAGTACGTGCTTGTATAAATGCTCCTCATGCTGTTCTTATGTCTACCATAAATAATTTCAATATCACAAAAATAAGGATGCTTATAACATTTATTGCCATGATTATGTTCTTACTAATTGTGTTAATTCAACTATGTCTAAAGATTTAAAGGTGCTTTTAATTGTACATCAGCCTAATTATGTTATATTGCCAGTTAATCTTACAGAATCTTGGTATGATGACTCAGGTGTTGAAATTTTAAAAACAGTTAATGAACTTTTAAGACCAAAAAGATTTGTTGCAGCTTTGATCCTAGGAATAACAGCTTTAATCAGTATAATCACTTCTTTAGCTCTCCCAGCCACAGCGCTTGTACAGGAAATTCATACTGCTTCACACGTAAATGATTTATCTCATAATGTCTCTGTGGCTTTAATGGCACAAGAACAAATTGATAAAAAATTACAAACAAGAATTAATGCTCTTGAAGTAGGTATTCTCTTCATGGGAAATGAGATTAAAAATATTCAAACTAGAATGACCACTAGATGTCATGCTAAGTACAAATGGATTTGTATTACTCCCTTAAAGGTTGATAATAATACTAATTGGGAACAAGTTAAAACTCACCTTAAAGGAGTTTGGAATAATACTAATATAGCACCAGATATCAATGCTTTACTACTACAAATAAAAATGTTAAGTCAGGCTCATCTCTCAGTTGTTCCAGCAGATAATTTGGCCTCCCAAAGTATTCATAATATAAAAACAACTATATTTAATAGTACATTCCTAAATACAATATTACAATATGGCTTGATTGGAGTATGTATTTTAATTTTAATTCTTTGTCTTCTAGTCGTCCTCTGAGTAATCCTCAGACTAGTCAAGAGAGTAAAAATTCAGGAAGGCCACTTTGCTTTACAAAATAAAAAAGGGGGAGCTGCAGGGGCATCTGGAATTCCATCCAGTGCTTGACAAAGATCCTCTGGAGAATGTTTGCAAAGGCTCATCCTAAAAGGAATTGCCGGATGTTTTCCTATGGAGCATGGTGTTTCTTCTGCTGTGTTTTTCTGATAATATATTACTCATTTCACTC